>NC_058411.1:141241465-141268283 GCF_002201575.2 Neomonachus schauinslandi
TTCTTCTTCTTCTTCTTCTTCTTCTTCTTCTTCTTCTTCTTCTTCTTTCTTCTTCTTCTTCTTCTTTTTCTTAACATATGTTGCATTATTTGTTTCAGAGGTACAGATCTGAGATTCAACAGTCTTGCACAATTCACAGCGCTTACCAGAGCACATACCCTCCCCAGTGTCTATCACCCAGTCACCCCCTCCCTTCCACCCCACCCCCCACTCCAGCAACCCTCAGTTTGTTTCCTGCGATTAAGAATTCCTCATATCAGTGAGATCATATGATACATGTCTTTCTCTATTTGACTTATTTCGCTCAACATAATACCCTCCAGTTCCATCCACGTCGTTGCAAATGGCAAGATCTCATTCCTTTTGATGGCTGCATAATATTCCATTGTATATATATACCACCTCTTCTTTATCCATTCATCTGTCGATGGACATCTTGGCTCTTTCCACAGTTTGGCTATTGTGGACATTGCTGCTATAAACATCGGGGTGCACGTACCCCTTCGGATCCGTACTTTTGTATCTTTGGGGTAAATACCCAGTAGTGCAATTGCTGAATCATATGCTAGCTCTATTTTCAACTTTTTGAGGAACCTCCATACAGTTTTCCAGAGTGGCTGCACCAGCTTGCATTCCCACCAACAGTGTAGGAGGGTTCCTCTTTCTCTGCATCCCCGCCAACACCTGTCGGTTCCTGACTTGTTAATTTGAGCCATTCTGACTGGTGTGAGGTGGTATTTCATGGAGGTTTTGATTTGGATTTCCCTGATGCCAAGCGATATTGAGCACTTTTTCATGTGTCTGTTGGCCATTTGGATGTCTTCTTTGGAAAAATGTCTGTTCATGTCTTCTGCCCATTTCTTGATTGGATTCTTTGTTCTTTGGGTGCTGAGTTTGATGAGTTCTTTATAGATTTTGGATACTAGCCCTTTATCTGATATGTCATTTGCAAATATCTTCTCCCATTCTGTCGGTTGTCTTTTGGTTTTGTTGACTGTTTCCTTTGCTTTGCAAAAGCTTTTTATCTTGATGAAGTCCCAATAGTTCATTTTTGCCCTTGCTTCCCTTGCCTTTGGCGATGTTTCTAGGAAGAAGTTGCTTCGGCTGAGGGCAAAGAGGTTGCTGCCTGTGTTCTCCTTTAGGATTTTGATGGACTCCTGTCTCACATTGAGGACTTTCAACCATTTGGAGTCTATTTTTGTGTGTGGTGTAAGGAAATGGTCCAGTTTCATTCTTCTGCATGTGGCTATCCAATTTTCCCAACACCATTTGTTGAAGAGACTGTCCTTGTTCCATTGGACATTCTTTCCTGCTTTGTCAAAGATTAATTGACCATAGAGTTGAGGGTCCATTTCTGGGCTCTCTGTTCTGTTCCATTGATCTATGTGTCTGTTTTTGTGCCAGTACCATGCTGTCTTGATGATGACAGCTTTGTAATAGAGCTGGAAGTCCGGAATTGTGATGCCGCCAGCCTTGCTTTTCTTTTTCAACATTCCTCTGGCTATGCGGGGTCTTTACTGGGTCCATACAAATTTTAGGATTATTTGTTCCATTTCTTTGAAAAAAAGTGGATGGTATTTTGATAAGGATTGCATTGAATGTGTAGATTGCTCTAGGTAGCATTGACATCTTCACAATATTTGTTCTTCCAATCCATGAGCATGGAACCTTTTTCCATTTCTTTGTGTCTTCCTCAATTTCTTTCATGAGTATTTTATAGTTTTCTGAGTACAGATCCTTTGCCTCTTTGGTTAGATTTATTCCTAGGTATCTTATGGTTTTGGGTGCAATTGTAAATGGGATCGACTCCTTAATTTCTCTTTCTTCTGTCTTGTTGTTGGTGTATAGGAATGCCACTGACTTCTGTGCATTGATTTTATATCCTGCCACTTGACTGAATTCCTGTATGAGTTCTAGCAGTTTTGGGGTGGAGTCTTTTGGGTTTTCCACATAAAGTATCATATCATCTGCAAAGAGTGAGAGTTTGACTTCTTCTTTGCTGATTTGGATGCCTTTGATTTCTTTTTGTTGTCTGATTGCTGTGGCTAGGACTTCCAATACTATGTTGAATAACACTGGTGATAGTGGACATCCCTGCTGCGTTCTTGACCTTAGGGGGAAAGCTCTCAGTTTTTTCCCCATTGAGAATGATATTCGCTGTAGGTTTTTCATAGATGGCTTTTATGATATTGAGGTATGTACCCTCTCTGCCTATACTCTGAAGAGTTTTGATCAAGAAAGGATGCTGTACTTTGTCAAATGCTTTTTCTGCATCTATTGAGAGGATCATATGATTCTTGTTCTTTCTTTTGTTAATGTATTGTATCACATTGATTGATTTGCGGATGTTGAACCAACCTTGCAGCCCAGGGATAAATCCCACTTGGTCATGGTGAATAATCCTTTTAATGTACTGTTGGATCCTATTGGCTAGTATTTTGGTGAGAATTTTTGCATCCATGTTCATCAGAGATAATGGTCTGTAATTCTCCTTTTTGATGGGGTCTTTGTCTGGTTTTGGGATCAAGGTAATGCTGGCCTCATAAAATGAGTTTGGAAGTTTTCCTTCCATTTCTATTTTTTGGAACAGTTTCAGAAGAATAGGTATTAATTCTTCTTGAAATGTTTGGTAGAATTCCCCTGGGAAGCCATCTGGCCCTGGGCTTTTGTTTTTTGGGAGATTTTTGATGACTGCTTCAATTTCCTTAGTGGTTATAGGTCTGTTCAGGTTTTCTATTTCTTCCTGGTTCAGTTTTGGTAGTGGATACGTCTCTAGGAAGGCCTCCATTTCTTCCAGGTTATCTAATTTGCTGGCATAGAGTTGCTCATAATATGTTCTTAGAATTGTTTGTATTTCTTTGGTGTTGGTTGTGATCTCTCCTCTTTCATTCATGATTTTGTTGATTTGGGTCATTTCTCTTTTCTTTTTGATAAGTCTGGCCAGGGGTTTATCAATCTTGTTAATTCTTTCTAAGAAGCAGCTCCTAGTTTCGTTGATCTGTTCTACTGTTCTCTTAGTTTCTATTTCATTGATTTCTGCTCTGATCTTTATTATCTCTCTTCTCCTGCTGGGTTTAGGCTTTATTTGCTGTTCTTTCTCCAGCTCCTTTAGGTGTAGGGTTAGGTTGTGTACTTGAGGCCTTTCTTGTTTCTTGAGAAAGGCTTGTATTGCTATATACTTTCCTCTTAGGACTGCCTTTGCTGCATCCCAAAGATTTTGAACAGTTGTGTTTTCATTTTCATTGGTTTCCATGAATTTTTTTAATTCTTCTTTAATTTCCTGGTTGACCCATTCATTCTTCAGTAGGATGCTCTTTAGCCTCCATGTATTTGAGTTCTTTCCGACTTTCCTCTTGTGATTGAGTTCTAGTTTCAAAGCATTGTGGTCTGAAAATAGGCAGGGAATGATCCCAATCTTTTGGTACCAGTTGAGACCTGATTTATGACCTAAGATGTGATCTATTCTGGAGAATGTTCCATGGGCACTAGAGAAGAATGTGTATTCTGTTGCTTTGGGATGGAATGTTCTGAATATGTCTGTGAAGTCCATTTGGTCCAGTGTGTCATTTAAAGTCTTTATTTCCTTGTTGATTTTTTGCTTAGACGATCTGTCCATTTCCGTGAGGGGGGTGTTAAAGTCCCCCACTATTATTGTATTGTTGTCAATGTGTTTCTTTGCTTTTGTTATTAATTGCCTTATATAATTGGCTGCTCCCATGTTAGGGGCATAGATATTTACAATTGTTAGATCTTCTTGTTGGATAGATCCTTTAAGTAGGATATAATGTCCTTCCTCATCTCTCATTACAGTCTTTGGTTTAAAATCTAATTTGTCTGATATAAGGATTGCCACCCCAGCTTTCTTTTGGTGTCCATTACCATGGTAAATGGTTTTCCACCCCCTCACTTTCAATCTGGGGGTGTCTTTGGGTCTAAAATGAGTCTCTTGCAGACAGCATATCGATGGGTCTTGTTTTTTAATCCAGTCTGATAGCCTGTGTCTTTTGATTGGGGCATTGAGCCCATTTACATTCAGGGTAACTATTGAAAGATAGGAATTTAGTGCCATTGTATTGCCTGTAAGGTGACTGTTACCGTATATTGTCTGTGTTCCTTTCTGGTCTATGTTGCTTTTAGGCTCTCTCTTTGCTTAGAGGACCCCTTTCAAGATTTCTTGTAGGGCTGGTTTTGTGTTTGCAAATTCCTTTAGTTTTTGTTTGTCCTGGAAGCTTTTTATCTCTCCTTCAATTTTCAATGACAGCCTAGCTGGATAGAGTATTCTTGGCTGCATATTTTTCTCATTTAGTGCTCTGAATATATCCTGCCAGTCCTTTCTGGCCTGCCAGGTCTCTGTGGATAGGTCTGTTGCCAATCTAATGTTTCTACCCTTGTAGGTTACATATCTCTTCTCCCGAGCTGCTTTCAGGATTTTCTCTTTGTCTATGAGACTCGTAAGTTTTACTATTAGATGTCGGGGTGTTGACCTATTTTTATTGATTTTGAGAGGGGTTCTCTGTGCTTCCTGGATTTTGATGCCTGTTTCCTTCCCCAAATTAGGGAAGTTCTCTACTATAATTTGCTCCATTATACCTTCTGCCCCTCTCTCTCTTTCTTCTTCTTCTGGGATCCCAATTATTCTAATGTTGTTTCGTCTTATGGTATCGCTTATCTCTCAGATTCTGCCCTCGTGATCCAGTAGTTGTTTATCTGTCTTTTTCTCAGCTTCTTTATTTTCCATCATTTCATCTTCTATATTACTGATTCTCTCTTCTGCCTCATTTATTCTAGCAGTTAGCGCCCCCATTTTTGATTGCACCTCATTAATAGCCTTTTTGATTTCTACTTTGTTGGATTTTAGTTCTTTTACTTCTCCAGGAAGGGTTTCTCTAATAACTTCCATATTTTTTTCAAGCCCAGCTAGTATCTTTAAAGTGATGATTCTGAATTCTAGATCTGACATCGTACTAATGTCCGTATTGAGTAGGTCCCCGGCAGTCGGTACTACCTCTTGTTCTTTTTGTTGAGGTGATTTTTTCCGTCTTGTCATTTTGTGCAGAGGAGAATAGATTAATGAGAAAACAAAATGCTAGCAGAGTAACAATGTCCCCAGAAAATATACTCTAAACAAATCAGAAAAGACCTGAAGCAGTGGAAAAAGAAATGGAAAGAGAGGAAAAAGAAAAAGAAAAAAAAGAAAAAGATAAAGATAAAAACAAACAAAAACAACAACAAAAAAACCCAGAATGTGATCAAATATGATCAGGCTGGTATAGAGATTCGTGCCACACACTAGACTTGGGGTGTATTTTGGTCTTTTAGAAGAAAGTGCCTCCCAAAATTTTAAAGAAAGAAAAACTTATATATGTACAAAAATAAGGGTTGATATGATGAAGGGATGGAATATGAGTATAAAGATGGAAATTATAAAAAATTTTATAAAAGGAATTGATAAGAAGTTGTTTGAAAAAAGAAAGGATTTAAAAATAGAAAAAAGAAAAAAAAAGGGAGAGAATGTGATCAGGCAGGGGAGTAGAAAAAAACATATACTAGAGATTTAGGGTATATTTTAATCTGTTAGAAGAAACTATCTCAAAATTTTAAAGAGAGAACAACTCATATATATAAGCCAAAAATACGGGTAACTACTATGAAGGGATAGAATATGACTCTAAAAATGAAAAATAAAAATGTTTTTAAAAAAGGGATTGATAAGATGTTGGTTGAAAAAGGGAAAAAGAAAAATTCAAAAAGAAAAAAAGACAGTTAAAAAAATTAACTTTGAAAGACTACAGAATCATGGTAAAAAAGCCATGGATTCTATGTGCAGTATTCCCCTAGCGCTGGAGTTCTGCCGTTCTCATTGATGGGTAAACTTGGTCTTGGCTGGCTGTTCTCGCTGATCTTCTGGGGAGGGGCCTGTTGCCGTGGTTTCCAAATGTCTCTGCCGGAGGCGGAATTGCCCCGCCCTTGCCCCCTCCCGGCTAAGTAATCTGCTCGGGTTTGCTCTCCGGGGCTTTTGTTCCCTGCGCGCTTTCCGTACAGCTTTGGAGGCGGAGAGTGAAAATGGCGGCCTCCCAATCTCTGCCGCGGAGGAGCCGAGAACTCGGGGCCCCGCTCCTCAGTGAGCCCCCAGAGAAAAGCCGTCAGTCACTCCCGTCTCCCCGGTCTCCAGCCGCACTCCGTGCTCACCCGGCCTGTGACTGCGCGTTTCTATCTCTGGCACCTGACCCCGGGTGGAGTCTCCAAACCCAGCAGATCCCTGCGGCGCACTCCCGCGCGGCTCCTCCCAGGGGAGGAAGGTGAGTCTCCCCGGATCTGCCGCTTGTTGGGTCCCTGCTGGAGGAGCAGGGGCCCGACTGTGCCGCGGATCACGGTTGATGGCAACCCCGAGCTGAGAGCCCGCGCCTGGGCTCCGCCTCTGCAGCCGGCTTCCCTGCTCCGTTACCTGGGAGCTCTGCCGCACTCAGGCACCCCCGGTCTTTCTGTGACCCCGAGGGTCCTGAGACCACACTGTCCCGGAGGGTTCCACCCCCCGCTTAGCCACCAGAGTGACGTCCCTCAGCGGAGCAGACTTTTAAAAGTTCCGATTTTGTGCTCCGCGGCTCTATCACTTACCAGAAGCGGCCCACGGAGGCCCCTCCCCCGCCGTCTGTCCTCCCAAATATCGCCTCGGATTCAGTTCTCCGCACGTCCTACCTTCCAGAAAGTGGTCGCTTTTCTGATGAGAGAGTTGTTGCTATTCCTTTCTTCGACCTCCTGTTGGGTTTGTAGGTGTTCAGAATGGTTTGATCCCTATCCAGCTGAATTCCTGAGACCAGACGAAATCCAGGTCTCCTACCCCTCCGCCATCTTGCTCCGCCCCCCAAGAATGGTAATATATTTTTAAAAAGTCATGACACCCAGGGCACCTGGGTGGTTCAGTTGGTTAAGTGTCTGCCTTCAGCTCACGTCATGATCTCAGGGTTCTGAGATCGAGTCCTGCATCAAGTTCCCTGCTCAGGGGGGGTCTGCTTCTCCTTCTGCCTCTGCAACTCCCCCTGCTTGTATGTGCTCTCTCTCTGTCAAATAAATAAACAAAATCTTAAAAAAAAAGTCATGACACCCCAAATAACTCCTTGTTCACCTAACCAAAAGGATCACATTTAAGGATAGCGTTCTTGCTTCTCCCTTATTTCCTGGATGGCTAAATCTGCTTTTTCACCTTGACTGATGTCGTTCCCTTTTTGCAAAATGGTCCATTCCTGCCCACATTCCCCTTCAGAAATTAGATTGTCCTTCAAGCCAAGATGAATCACGGCTCTTCCAGATTTATATGCATGACTTTGAAGACTTCCCCTCGACCCTTCAAAGCAGCTTCTTTACTTTTTCCTTTTGAAAAAGACCAGTCAGCTTCTTAATAAAGTCACACTTGCATCAAAGGTTGAAAGTATAGTTGGGAAACAATATCTGATAATCCTACAGCTTGTAATGGGTTAAAATACTATCCTCCAAATATTCGTATCTACCCTGAGCCTCAGAATGTAATCTTATTTGCAAATAGGGTCTTGGCAGATATCACTAGTTAGAGATTGAGATGAGATACTGGGCGAGGGTGGGCCCTAAATCTAATGACTGGTGTCTTTACGGGAAGAGAAGAAACACAGACACACAAGGGGACAGTGTAAAGATGCAGGTAAAATGTGGAGTGATACCGCTGTACTAGCCAAGGATGCCAGTGATTTCCAGGAGCCACCAGAAGCTAGGAAGAATCAAGGGTGGGTTCTTCCTCACTGAAGAGAAGATGGTCCCCTGACACCTTGCTATTGGAATTCTCCAGAATATGAGAGAACAAATTTCCGTTGTGCTGATCCACTCAACCTGTGGTCATTTATTACACAAGGAATATGTTACAAACTACTACAAAACTAGCATGTAAATTTAGGTACTGGTCTGGCCAATATACTTCGAGGTTTCTGCCATGCAGTGATCTGAAGCACATTTTTATTTCGTTTATTACCCCGGCCTGTGCCGTATGCCTTGACGGAAGCATCCCAGGGTTGGCAAAATCAGCTGATTTTGCCACATGTCAGTGATAGCTAAAGACAACAGGTAGGCATGAAGAAGGTCAACCATCTCTGAGGTGACTTGAGACCAACATTGTCCAGTAGAGGCACTCTGAATGAAAGAATGGCAGGATGAGGCAACCTGATCTTACTTCTTTAGAAAGTCTAAATACAAGTGAACTCTGAAAAGGCTGGTCCCTTAAGCTTTGATCATTATCCTGATAGTGCTGCTTTGTCTTATCAGGTCTTTGCAATACCAGAGTATGTCTCAAGCCCAGACAATCTGGAACAGAGAATGTTTGCACAGTGACAAAGTGACTCCCCATGTGACTCCATATCCCCATGAGCCCTAATCATAACACTCCATCATTGGTTCCAGTTCAAGATGGCGGCATAGGAAGACTCTGAACTCACCTCCTGCACAGAACACACCAAATTGCACCTGTTAGTAGAACAATTCCTCCTGAAGAAGAACTGAGGGCTGACTGAATGGCTACTGGACAACCAAAGACAGAGAGTGGCAAGAGAACAGCCAGAGAGATGGAGACACGTAGGGAACTTCCACCCTGAAGCTGCCAATGGCAGTAAGGATGGTACTGAGGGACTGGGGACAGATCCCTCTGTCCCTGGGCACAGAAAAAAAAAACCCCGGTTTAAAGGAACAGCTAGCATATAAAGAGATAACACTAGAACTCTAGAACTAGAATAGAGGAGTTGCAGGAATGCTCTGCAGGTCAGAGGGACTGGAGAACCACAGGGTGTAGGTTCTCACCCCGCCTGGAAACCTGGACTGGAGCAGGGTCTGGACACCATAATGGTGGGTTCAATCACCTTGGTGAGCTCGCACCTCCAGTGGGCCCAGGGTCCTGAAACCCACATCAGCCCTGGTTGTGCTGGGGCACAGAAAATAAGCTGCGGTTTTGTGTTTTGTTTTTATTTTATTTTATTTAAAAAGATTTTATTTATTTATTAGAGAGAGCACGAGAGGGGAGGGGGCAGAGGCAGAGGGAGAAGCAGACTCCCCATTGAGCAGGGAGCCTGATGCGGAACTCAATCTCAGGACCCCAGGATCATGACCTGAGCTGAAGGCAGACGCTTAACCGACAGAGCCACCCAGGCGCCCCTTGTTTTGTTTTTTAATGTTTACTGTTTTATTGTGTTTTATTTACTTTCTAAAATTTGTCCTGTCTTGTTTTTAGTTTTTTCTTCTTGGATTTTTCTTTTCTTTCTTGTTCTCTCTCTTTTTTTCCTTTTTCCTTCTTTTCTTTTCTTACTTTCTTTTTTTCTTTTATTATTATTTTTTCCTCCATTCTTTCTGTAAAAAGGCATGATTTAAAAGAGTAACTAGCTTCTACAGCCACAATTGCAGCCAGCCAGCAGAAGTCAGCAAGCACGCACCGTCTACACAGGGGACACCATACGCAAGACCACTCCTTCAACTTTGGGAGAACTAGCCGTGTCGCCTAATCCATAGAAACAAATGCAGAAAGTCAATCCAAATGGGAAGACAGAGGAATAGTCTCCAAAACAAAGAACAAGAGAAAACCTCTGAAAATGAATGAAATGAAACAGAGGAAAGCAATATACCTGGTAAAGAATTTAAAGTAATGCTTGTAAAGATACTCTCCCGGCTGGAGAAAGAATAGGAGAACTCAGTGAGACTTTCAATAAAGAGATAGAAAATATTAAAAGCAATCGATCAGAGCTGAAGAATATAATAACCGAAGTGAAACACACACTAGGGGGAATCAACAGTAGATTAGAGGAGGCAGAAGAACATTATCAACAATCTGGAAGTCAAGGTAATAGAAAAAGCATACAAGCTGAAGAGCAAAAAGAGAAAAGAATTTTTAAAAACTGAGGATGGATTAAGAAATCTTTGGACAACATCAAGTGAACAAACATTAGCATTATAAGAGCCCCAGAAGAAGAAGAGAGAAAGGTGTAGAAAACTTATTTGGGGAAAAAACAGCTGAAAACATCCCTAACTAGGGAGGGAAATAGACATCCAATTCCAAGAAGCACAGAGAGTTCCAAACAAGAGGAACCCAAGGAGGTCCACACCACAGCACATAATAATTAAAATGTCAAATGTTAAAGATAAAGAGAGAATCCTGAAAGCAACAGGAGAAAAACAAAGGATTTGGTTTGCTTTGTTTTTATAACTCCAGCACTCAGCATAGTACCTGGTACACACACGATAGGCGCTCATTTTACTCATATGTGGAATTTAAGAAAGAAAAATAAATGAACAAAAATTAAAAAAAGAGAGAGAGAATCCCAAAGCAGACTCTTAACAGAGAACGTACTGATGGGCACCGGAGGGGAGGGGGCGTGGGGGGAATAGGTAGAATAAGTGATGGGGATTAAGGAGGGCACTTGTCATGATGAGCACTGAGTAATGTGCAGAATTGTTGAATCACTATAATGTACACCTGAAACTAATATAACTGTATCTTGACCAAGCTGGATTTAAAAAAAAAGTTCTAGCAGAGCTGAGTGGCAACACAAAACTTTGTCAGTAGGTGTCGCTGTGCTATCAAAAGTCACCATTATGGTAAGTACCTAAATGCTCACATTTAATCCTCCCAACGACTGCATCCTACAAGTGAGGAAATGGAAGCTCAGAGGAGTCACGTTGCCTGCCCAAGCTCTCTCAGCTCCTAGGTTGGGAAGCAGGATTCAAAGCGAGGTTCATCTCGTTCCTGAGTCTGCTTAGTCAGCATGCTGTTCTCTGGCTTGAAGATTCTCAATTTCCAGACATCAAATGACATGAGCATCTGTAGATCACTAACACAATCTACTAAATCATTTATCTACATTTTAGATTTATATCTTAGTTTTACCACATAACTGGTTGGTTCACAAGTAGGGTTGTTTTGCCCCCAGGTTATATTTGACAAATCTGGAGGTTGTCACACCTGGGGGGTGGGGTTCGTCCCGCATCTAGCTGGTGGAGCCCAGGATGCTGCAGAACAGCCTACACATGGGACAGCCCCGCATGGCTAAGGATTATCCAACCCAAATTGTCAGTAGTCCTGAGATTGAGAGACCCTTCTATGTGAGGAGAGAATGACTACTTGAGCTTTAATATGTTGGTAAACATATTTTCCTTTTCTAATACAGAGGATGAGTATAATGGTCTCTGTGTTATAAAAGAAGACAGAGCATGAGGGGGGTGATTTGTTTACAACAGAACAGAATCTGGGATGGAGCCTTATGAGACCGCAGATGGCTGACACCTTCTCCTCGGCTTTGCTATCTCAGTTCTCAAAGTGTGGCTTTTCTGGGAGAGAGATCTTTGTTAATTAGTCCAAAATCCAAATACAGGATTTCATGAGAGAACTGGATTGTCAATGATTCAGGAAAGAGTGGTTTATGGGGTGGATGCCTCATTTTTCTGGATATAGGCAGAAGCTCCATGTTTACGAGAATCCCAAAGAGTTCCCACCAAAAGAGGCTGCAGGGACCACTTAGCTCCTGCCCCTGGCTGGACGGTACTAAATGCTGAGGTTCTAAGAAGTGGATCTGTGTCTGCAGTGAGCAGCATGTGGGTGGAGCTGGGTCTCCTGGCTGTTAGCTCGGTGCCTTTTTCTCTACCCTATGTCGTCCTTCTCCTAAGCTGATGGCAGAGAGAGTTTTTGTAATTTCGGGGAATCCTCTGGTTCTCCTTTTGTGAACCTGGGATGACAGTCTCACGGTAAAGGGGAGAATAATTGTGCTCAAAACAAGAATGCCAGGATTTAGGTATCAAGAATATTAGGCACTCGATAGGAGAGGGATGGTGTCTAGGCTTGTGACCCACTCGAAGAGAGAAGTCAGTGTTTCAACCGAAATCCCGAGGCTTCCTCTCTGCATTATAAGATGACAGAAAGAAGAGGTCCTGATCCCAGCAGAGTGATATATGGGAGCATTAATGGAAGGGAACTCCATTGTAGCTAAGGTGTTGGTACAGCTCATGATCCCAGTCACATCCTGTCTTACCAGGGAAGCCGAAGCCACACATCCTTCAAGGCCTATGGATTTGGCTAAGATTTATGGTCTAATTGGAAGTGCCAGTAGGAGTGGACAGAAAAGAACCCAACCAGCCCAGAGACCCAACTGCCCGCGGGAAGTGGGTGATGGAGACAGACTCCCCAGGGTGAGAGGCACTGGCTCTTTCAAAGTCAGGCAATATGGCCAAAAGTTAATTCTCAAAGACCCAATTAGTCAGGATTCAATTCATCAAAAAACCAACTCACTCAGCTTATCATGGTTATCAATTGTAGATTTGCAGTTTAAAAGCTTTAATGTAACTGTTTCAATAGCTCTGGCAGAAATGTTCATTTTGGGGTACTGATTATATAATAAGATTTTCTCATTGGGAACTAATCTAAAATTGGTCTCCCCCCTACCGCTGCTTAAGAAACTGTCAAGCAAATTCTAAATTTCTAAAAGTTTGGCCCAAGAGAAATCACTATAGATGAACGTTTTCCATATAAAGTACTATTTTTCTGTAACTCAAACTTCTGTATTGTAAATGTAATAGGATTTCCTTTGTTACTTCTGATTGCTTTCTGATGTGTTTGAATGCATTTTTCTCTTTCTAAAAGCTTCACGGCATGAATATCGTTTTGCTAATCCCTTAAATCAGCCTTGTATATATTCCTAGCAATTAAGTTTTTAAGGATGAACTAAATGAAACAAATGTTAAAGAAATCAAAATTAACTGCAAACATGTTGCTAAATGTTTACATTTTCATTTCTAATAAGGAACAATTTGGATGTGTTGACTTGTTAATAGTTTGCAGAAAAATCAGACAATACTCAAATCAGGGGGAAAAGAAGGTGAATTTTCAGGGAAACGACTGTCGTGGGCTGTACGTTTGTACCTCAGATTCCGCATCTGTTAAACGGTTAAGTGTGGAATTGTGAAAGAAGGATGAAAAATCCTAAAAATGCTCAAACATTTGTAAAAATAACAACAACAAGACATTAAGAAGGATTTCAAATTGGTTCTAAAAGTATCAACTGAAAAGTTCTCCCACAAAATGCTGCTGCGTGGGTTTCTGCTAATGAAATATTTTTTTTTAAAGATTTTATTTATTCATTTGAGACACAGAGATAGAGAGAGAGAGCGCGCACGAGCAGGGAGAGAGGCAGAGGGAGAAGCAGACTCCCCACTGAGCCAGGAGCCCGATATGCGGCTCAATCCCAGGACCCCGGGACCATGACCTGAGCTGAAGGCAGACTCTTAACCATCTGAGCCACCCAGGTGCCCCTCTGCTAATGAAATATTTAGTAGAAAATTGCATTTCGTTACCAGGAATAAAGAATGAGCGTTCTTACAGCTGTTCATAGTAATCGTTGAAGTGGTTAAGAGCATTGTTGATAAATAAGGACATGTGGTAAGTTCACCAAACGCTTGGGTCAGTTGTCTTCATCCAGCAGCTGAGTGAGTTCGGTGGATGTCAGCTGGGTGAACAGAAGGGACTGTAGTTGTAGGGACAGAGGACGGAGGCTGGTCCAGGGGCCTCTTGCTTACTCTGCACCGAGGGAAAGTGATGTCATCTGCTTTGAGAAACAGCAGGTCAGCTCGTACGGGGCTCCTGGGGCTGGGAAGGATCTAGAAGGATAGCTGTGAAGCATGGATCGAGCACCCGCCCAGGGACCTGTGATGACGCAGCCCAGGGGTACTGAGCGCGCATTCAAGATCTGTGACTGCCTGACCCCGGGGCCGCTTGGTCACTTCCTTCAGCTCTCTGTCCAGTTGCCAGCCAGGGCTCCCTGCACATGCATGTAAAGTAGCACGCTCCATCTCTCCTACCTCCCTGTCGAGCGCGACTGCTCTTCACAGGGCTGACCTCGTCTGGTCATTTGCTTGCTCGCTAGACAGAGCACCGCAGGAAATCGGAACCAGTGCGCTTTGCTCGCTGATGCGTTCCCAGCGCCTAGAGCAGTGCCCGGCACCGAGAATGTGTGCAAGAAATACGTGCTGAATGAATGAGTGAGTGACGTACGAGGACCTCCACGATAAAGCCCCGGCCACTCCTTTTCACCTCCTCCTGTTGACTTCTGCTGGGTCTTGTGCTCCTGCCACACGGAAATAGCCAGTAGTTCTTCCCTGGAAAAACTCTCTTTCTTACCTGCCTTGTATTTTCAAAAATGTACTGCTCCTCAAACTTCGCCCACGCTGTGGGCCCCTGCACCCCCATCCTCGGGGTCTTGTTTGTGTGGCCAGGAGCGGCTGCCCGCGCGGCTGCCTCATTACGTGGGGTGTCTCTGGGTGGTGCTTGTGTGGGTCACCCCGGAACCTAAGTGTCTGGCAGACAGCTCTGTCCGCCCTATGCTATGTGCTACCTTGGAGCTGGGTCGTTCCTTGATCGCCATTATTTCCCCAGCGCCCATCACAGGGCCCAGGAACGCTTTGTTGAGTAAATGGCTCTGTGACCGGAGACTGGTGGAGTTTGTCCGCCGAGACCCCCGGGGAGCAGCTATGTAGGATCTGCCCACCTGCATCGGGCCAGGCCCAGGGGTGGCAGGTCGCTCAGGGGCCGGCACCTCACGATGGCCTGGGGCCCACCCTACCGAGGTGGGCTGGGCTGATGCGCACTCTTCTAACTTTGGGCCTCAGCCAGAGCCAAGAAAAAGGCCCCGTGAGCATTTCCCCAGGCTCTCCTCTTAGCTCCCACTCCCAGGGTTCGCGGGGCAGCTGGAGGAAAGCAGAGCACTGAATTCAGCCACCACATCCAGATTCTGTCCCTCTGGGCTCCACCTGCTTCCTGATACAGTGGGGCGGGGTGTTCCCACGTCCTGGGTGACAATGTCTGGGATCAAGGAGGGCAAGATGGTGCTACGCTGTGTTTAGCAGAGATAATCTGTCTCTATTCTTGACTTCACCAGCTATTAGCTGGAAACAACAGAGTCCTTGACCCTGATGGCTTCTCTTCTACGGAGAGGGAGGGAACCAGGGAAGACTGGGAGGAAGGAGTTCCTGGAGCTCCTCCCGAAGGTCACCATGCTGCCCCAGTCCCTGGCTCTCCTCTGCAGGGTCAGGAAAACAAACCAGATGGAAGACATGGAGCAAGGACGTCAGACTCTGTCAACCTCCTCCGTGGATTGTGTTAGGACAACCTGCTCGTTGAGGGAACAGGCAGTGAAACTTATCCAATTAACCCTCTGTTGGATGGCAGCAGAGCGAAGCTCAAAGGCAAATCCAAAAGCAGTTTCTGTCACGGCTTCAGTAACTGAGTAGATGAATATATTTCTAAATACAGAATTGGAAACACATCATCCCATGTCCTTTCTTGGCTTTTGTCACTTCTCATTTTGAGAACTCAGATTCCATGACTTTCTGGATATGCATCCTCGATAATTCTCTTCTTGGGCATCACCATCCGAGCACCAGATGCTGCTGTGGAAATGCATGGAAATAATCACAGAAAAATGTCTCCAAGAGGCAGTGGCCGAACAATGGATGACAAGATGCCTTTGGGCATAAATCTAGAAAGGGTACATGTGAATTACAAACGACACCACCATCTTTTTTTTTTTTTTTTTTTTTTTCCAAATACAGTTTTGGCTGCTTGACGCTTAGGTGGGTTAGGTGGCCATCCCTGTCATTTTCACCAGACTGAGCACACTTTGAAACAGAACCAACATTGTTAACACGCCTTGGGAGCCGTTCTCTATTTTTTCCCACTCGAATACCAGCCTCACCAAAGAGAGTTTCAATTTTAGACATGTTCACTCCCCGAGCAAAAATCCCATGGAAAATGACTCTTGGGAGGACATGCAAATGTGCCAGTGACCTACATACGGAACTTATAAGCCCATCAGATTGCTTCTGCCACTTGAAACCTGGGGGAAAAAAAATGGAAAAATGAAATTGCATTTTGTATGTTGTGTTCCAAAAAGCACTAAGATTTTTTCCAGGATTGGTTTGGAAAAGATTATTCTTTAGGGGCATTTTTTTTTCTTGGTCTTCGTGGCTTTGCCAAATGACATGTGTAAACCGGATGTGGTTATCTGCGGAATAATGAAGGTGTGAAGTTATTGTATTTGGGAGTTTATTTTAGGGTGTGGAAATGGCGTGAGCCTCTCACAACCTATGGCATTAGGAGCTTTCAAAAAGCAGGGGCAGTGGGATTTCACAGCTGGCATAAACAACGTCCGTGCGTAACACACCCTTGCTACTTTCCTTAGGCTAGACACACAGCTCAGTCCATCCAAACATTTCCACAGCCCATTTGGGATTAATCAAGTTGATTAGTCTACCGGACTATTTGTTTTCTGGAGGTCTATGTTGGGTTGAGACACTCCCTGGGAATGTGGGCTTCATTTCTCTTTGGCAGTGTTGGGGCTTGCCTTTCGTGGCTGGGGTTCCCCATCCTTCCATTTCCCTGCATGCTTGGACACTGCCCCCACATAAAGATAGTGCAGTTGGATACGGCCCCGGGGCTGTATTTCTTGGGAGTGTGAATGTGTTTGGTGTTTGTCACTAGGCCAAGAAAACCTAAAAGGGCTGGAGGAACCCAAGGCACATGGAGGCTGACAGAAAGTCCAAACGGTCCAAGTTTTGTGCCATGAAGGGAACGGAGGCTTTGAAAAGTAATGGGACGTGTGTTTCCGACACCGAGAGAGCAAGGATGAACGAGGAGTACGACTCAGGACACTTTTAGATCCAAGTGATAAAAGCGACTTCAAACTGGCTGAGCCAGAAACAGATTGGGTGGTAGGAGTGGGAGCGTGTGGTGGTTGTGGTGGGTTCGCTGGGAAATATACGGGAGAAATGGGGTAGATCTGTGAAAATGAAGAGAGGGGGTCCCTTCCTCCCCTCTGTGTCTCTGCTTTGTCTGAGCTGGCTTTCATCTTCACTCATCTTTCTCCATGGGGCTGAGAAAATGCTCATCAACAGCCTTGTGTCTATAATCCTGAGAACCCTCAATCCACAGGCAAAGAAGAAACAGTAGCCAGTCGTCCCCAGTTTGCAAATGTTTTGGATTGGCTCTTTTGGGGTGACGTTGTCCAGGGAGTACCACACGTGATAAGCCCACTCTCGGTCACGTGCTGCCATCTCCGTGGGCTGTGGAGGACGGGGTGGAGCCCTTGGCTGGAGGTCCCAAAAGAATTACTGGAAGTTAAGGAGGACATTTCCCACGTTAGAGGGGTCCTGTGATCAGAGTATGGAATTGGGAATCTGCCGGGCACGCAGGAATGAGTGTCATTCCAAACCACCCATTTTGTCCCTTCCTTTCTCCATCGGTTACCTCATAGCTAAGGTCGCAGATCTACGCCCCCACGGCGGCAGGAGGGTGGATGGATGTAGAGACAGATGCAAACCCAGAGAGCGACATTTCCGAGACCACTGAGGTGCTAAGTCCCAGGGCTGGAGCTGGAACCTGTAAGAATCTGAAAGCAGTCGGTGATGGCAGAGGACTGCTGCAAGCTGTCTCTTCAAGGCTTCGCGGCGCCGTGTTCATGGCGGCCAGGTCTGGCCCCTTCTGCCTCAATGTCTTTTGCGGACTGGGAGCGGCAGGCATTTTGTGAGGATCGTGCCTCCGATTGGTCTGACCAGGGCGAATGCCTGGAAGTAGATACACGGGGGCCCAGAGGAAAGTTTTCCCTTGGTGAATCCCCAGCACCAAGAGCTGATGTAAGGGACGCTGGGACCTGGGCTGGGACAGACCCCATCTGGGGCTGCCAGGCCAGAGTCTCTCCCTGGCTCAGGGATTGGGTAGGGCTGAGCGTCCACACTGAAGACAAAAAGAAGCAGATGATGAGGGGCCAAGAGGCCTTTGAGACAACATCAAGATAAGAACAGGGGAGAGGTGGGGGAAGGACGAAGGGTCAGGGGGTCTCACTTATCTGGGGCCTGGACTTTTCTTGGATCCAGAGCCATGCCGAAGCTGGGAGGCTGGGTCCTTCTGCTTAGATTCTAAGTTACCTGCTCACGGGCATCTGCAGGAGGCGCTGACCAGGATCTCCATATCTCATGGGCCAGGACAGAGCAGCTAGATTGGCTTCCCAGGCCCCCCAGCAACTCCCCTTTCCCAAGGCTGTGTTCCGAAGACCGAAATCGCAAGTTAATCAATTCAGCTATTTAAAACTCCGGGGACTGCTGTGGGCACAGATCCTATTCTTCAGTTTCCTCTTGGAAGCTTTGTACTTCTAACTTCTCTGCCTCCTTCCCACATTGTTTTCTGTCGACCACATCTCATTGTCCTTAATTAACCTGGAGGCAGGAATGCCGAGTACACAGATTAGAAAAGCCCTCGTTCCTGAAATTCAATTTCACTTTTTTCCCCCCTTCTAAGAAAGGTTGGGGCAGCCAAGAATATATAGGTCATGTTTCCAATTATAAAACACCAATGATGCCGTTTTTCTTCCTCCTTCTCTAATAAAAATAGAAAGGAGCAGGGGGAGTGGGGCCGTCTGTGTGACATCAGCGGTCCCCAACATGGCAAATGCCAGTGGCGAGCCCCCCACCTGAGCAGCTCGCGCCATGGAGGGGGAGGCCACCCCAACAATGGTGTTACCTCCCTGTGGCACTAGGTGGCACTGTCAAGAAGGAAGGCTAGAAGGTGCTCCCCGGGGCCAGACCTGGGAAAAGCCAAGAACTCAGCGTTTAATAAGCACTAAAAACACTGGGGTCTCGGCCCAGGAAATAGAGCGTGGTCCGGCGCGTTGTTCCAAAGCTTTGCATTCCTGCAAAGTAAATGCTGGGAGGTGGGAAAGTAAGGATGCATGCCCTAGGAAGGGGAAAAGAATTTGCAAAGACTCCTGAGGGTAAAACAATGTTTTATTTGTAGCACTTTAAGGAGCTCCACATGCGATGATGGCTTTGGCTTCTGTGGGGACAGAGGAGGATGTAGGGTTAGGAACGCAGGAGGGTGTAGGGTTGGGAAGAGAGAGAGTGGTTTGATGGAGAGGAGGACGGACAGGATGTCCTGCTAAGGATTTTTTTTTTTTTAAAGATTTTATTTATTTATTTGAGAGAGAGAGAATGAGAGAGAACACATGAGAGGGGATAGGGTCAGAGGGCAAAGCAGACTCCCTGCCGAGCAGGGAGCCCGATGCGGGACTCGATCCAGGGACTCCAGGATCATGACCTGAGCCGAAGGCAGTCGCTCAACCAACTGAGCCACCCAGGCGCCCGGATGTCCTGCTAAGGATTTTAACAAAAGGGACCAGGAGATGATCGAAGCCTCGGCAAGGACCTGATCTCTAAGTTAGGGTGCTAAGGTGACACTTAGAGGTGAGGAACTGTCAGGGTCTGAGCTAACACCATGACATGGGTGATGGGAAGTGGCCCGTAGGAGGTGTCATCAGGACCCTCTCCTCGAGGGGGGCCCTGGGAGATGCCCTCTCCCTGACCGCACCCTCAGTGTTCCCTTAACCCTCCGAGATTCACCTACCACCCAGGAGAGATGTTGGTCCTGCTGACGGAGGGGTGGCCAGTTTCTGCTGGAGAGGACGCATGGGCTCTGGAGGCAGGTCCGTGGACGGCGGACTAGCGAGATGGCAGGGAGGGCTGTCGGTCGTGCTGCGGGCGGCTGCCTGCCTGGTTCTCTCTGCAGCCGTGCTGCCGGCGTCCCGTCAGGAACCCATCAGACGAGCTGGGCGGAGTCTGTCAGCCACCCTGATGGCAGGATGAATGTGCTAAGGACCTCCCAGTCCCAGAGTGGCCCTCAGTTGGTGGCTCGGGGGAGTTCCTGCCTGCCCCTCTCCCCAGCTT
The DNA here is from genome assembly GCF_002201575.2 of Neomonachus schauinslandi. Taxonomy (NCBI): domain Eukaryota; kingdom Metazoa; phylum Chordata; class Mammalia; order Carnivora; family Phocidae; genus Neomonachus; species Neomonachus schauinslandi. Next base: position 141,261,224 of record NC_058411.1, read on the forward strand.
CCCTCCCAAAGAGGAGTAATGTGGAGACGTGTGCCGCCTGGTTTTCCAGTTCTCCCGCAAGAGGAAGACTTAGACGCCCGCTGGGGTCAGTGGCCTCGCTGGGTGCCCTCTGTGGGTTCCTCCCCTTCCTCGGCTCACGTCCCGGCCCCCCACCAGTGTGGCAGGCACCACCTCTTACCCTGCTTGCACACGAACCCTTCTTTGTCTCAGGGGAACCCAAAGTGAAATAGCGCATTGGTCCCAGTTCTGCCTCCAGCCCAGGAGCCAGGCCAGCGCAGCCCATTTTGCTAGGGGCGGCGTCATCAGCCCCATCTGGTAGCTCACCAGAAATGCAGATTTGCAGGCCCGCCGCAGACCAGGCCCTCAGAAACGCTGAGGGTGGGGCTGGCAGTCGATGGTGCAACAAACCCCCGGGCGACTCTGATTCAGGCTCAGCTTGGCTAACAATGACAGCTCTAGAGAATTCTGGTTTAGAGAAGGTGAAGGGCGCTTTTCCAGGGTCTTCAAATGTTCCCCACTTTTTTAGCTGCCCTCCTCCGCAGGCGTCTTGGCTCCCCAACATCATGGCCGATGGGTCCCACGTTACAGGTCAAATCAATGCACCGGTTGACAAGTCCAGCAGGGAACACCGCTCGATCCTCGGCTGAGGCTCAAGCTCGCGGCCAAATGTTCAAAGCCTTGCAGGATTCATTCCTCCCCGATCTGTCTTCAGCAACGGGCAGCAGCCCTGACAATGAGAAAATGTGAGGCAGGAGGACTCCCAGTGACACATCTGTGTCCCTCCTGCACGCTATCGCTGGGAGAAGCCGAGTGGGGGTGATGGGACCATGGTGGAGGATGCCACCTGCTTCCTCAGGTGCATGCGAATTACTCACCCCGCCTCTGGCTCCGGAACAGAAGCTGAAGCACCACAGGCTGGGGAAGAGGAGCCGCAAACACCCCCAGGTCTTTGCAACGATCGTTCCATGATCTCCTGAACTCAGTGCCAATGTGTATTGGTGTTGAGATAATCTCTATGAAGCACCAGGCCCTTGGTTCTATTCTGTGCTAGCATTTTCTGTTGATTGGCCTTCTTGCTTGCTCAACAGATGTGAGATCCTTCTAGATGCCACCCCCTGATTCATGATGGCTTCGGTCGCATCCAGTATGAATTGCCTACCCGTTGGGTCGTACCTCCCTCCCACTCCCGCCTCCCTTATAGCCTAGGTATTTAGGCAACACCCGCCATCCGGGATGTGAGCCAATGCTATCAGTGCAGTGGAACCGATCTTGGGGCATACGACAGATGGTGCTGGGCTTGGCAGGCAGCATTTTTTCCAGGAAACAGTCAGGGTCCCATTTGTTCTCAGTCATGAGGCAGGGGAGGAGAGGACAGTGAGGTGGGTAGCCAAATGGCTTTCTCATTCTAGAGGAAGTCTTGATCCCGTGCTCTCTGCCAGATTCTCACTTTCAGCCCAGCTGCTGCTCCCCATTCCATCTCCTCCTATAGCCCAGCTGGACGGCTGCAGAGCTGACGGGATGGGGTGGGACACAGGGTTCGAAGAAGGAGGTAGAGCTCAAGAGTGAGAGGAGACAAGCAGAGCCTGGGACTCTTCACTGTATTTAAATCAATTTATTATGGGACCTTTGCCCACGTCCAGGGGCCAGGGTTCCTGCAGCAGCAGGGGTGGGAGGGACCGTTACCCCCTGACTTAATCTGGAAAGCACTGGGAAACCGATGGAGCCATCCCCACTAACACGTCCCTGGAAGGCTTGTGGGAAGGACACGTACCCGCACTCGGCCACTGTCAAGCTTCATCTCCACACCAGTTGCTCCACTGAGCTCACCACACTTTCTGAGACACTCCTTGTAGGCCCTCTACCTGCTCACCTGCTTCTGGAAGCTGTCCTCTATCAGAACGTGCTCTCAAAACATGACCTCTGGAATGGAGCAAGGAAGGGACTCCGTGCTGAGGCAGAAGATGCTGGAGATGTTGTCTGACTGCTTTAGCGACCACATCGCCCTCTCGGCTCTTCTTCATCCGCTTGAGCTTACGTGTGCTTCCTCAGTTTGATCTTTCTTCATTTTGCAAAGAAAAAATTGTGGTCAGAAAACACCTGCAGCCTACCTACTGATAACATCAACCATCTGTCCTCCTTATCACAACTACATGCCACTTCCTCTTGGAAATCCTTGTGACTGAGGCATGGATGATCCCTCCTCTTGATCTCCTGCTTTCACCACTTGCTTTACTTCTCATTGCAAATGTGATTTTCCATTTCTGACCTTCTGCTTGCCACTTGGCACAGGGAATTATGTTGTATCCCCAGTTCCTCGTACGGTGCCTGGCAGGGAGGAATACCATCATCACAATCAAGTAAACAAACAAAAAAACTGAGAAATGTACCTGCATCTTCAGCTATTTTATGCCCCCTCAGTCCTGTTTATATGCATGGGATTCTTTCTGGGTTCTTTATTTTATTCCATTAATCTATGTGTCTGTTTTCAATGCCGATGCCATACTGTTTTGATTATCATAGCTTTTTTGTATATCTTGAAATCTGGATTGTGGGGGCGCCTGGGTGGCTCAGTTGGTTAAGCGACTGTCTTCAGTTCAGGTCATGATCCTGGAGTCCCGGGATCGAGTCCCACGTCGGACTCCCTGCTCAGCAGGGAGTCTGCTTCTCCCTCTGATCATCCCCCTCTCATGCTCTCTGTCTCCCATTCTCTCTCTCAGATAAATAAATTAAAAAAAAATCATAAAAAAAAAAAAAGAAATCTGGATTGTGACCCCTCAAGCTCTGTTCTTCTTTCTCAAGACTGCTTTCGGTAGTGGGTCTTTTCTGGTTCCATACAAACCTTAGGATTGTTTCTTCCATTTCCATGAAGAATGCCATTGAAATTTTGATGGGTGTCGCATTGAATCTGTAGATGGCTTTGAGCAGTGTGGACGCTTTAACAATCTTCACTCTACCAGCACGTGAGCACGGAATCTCTTTCCATTTACGTGTGTCTTCTTTCATTTCTTTCACCAATGTCTTAGAGTTTTCAACGTACAGGTCTTTCACCGCCTTGGTGAAACTTATTCCTAAGTAGTGTGTTCTTTTTGATCCATTTGTGGATGGTATTGTTTTTGTAATTTCTACTTCTGATTATTTGTTATTAGTATGTAGAAATGCAGCTGATGTTTATACTGGTTTTGTACCCTGTAACTTCACTTGATCCATTTAGTAGTTCTAACAGGTGTGTTCCTCTCCTCTTAGTACCTAGCAAGAGATATTCTTACTCCTTTTGACCTGTGTGAGCTTCACTGACTACAGTCACCCCTGCTTTGAACCTTCCAGGCTTTATACACACATTTGTGTGTCCTTTCTTTAGGACCATCAATCTCCCCATCTTCTTTCACTATGGAAGACCGCAGATATCTACTACCATCCCTGTGGAGCTTCAAAAGGATCTTGATGATGGCTCAGTGTACTTTCTTACACTCACAGCCAAGCTTTTCCCAAAAATGGGGCTTCCAGGTCCTCCCTGCCCACCCTTAGTCTAGGTCTCAGGCTCCTTCTGGTGGCACAGAACCCTGCCGGTGTGGTCTATGGCCAAAGCTTTAGAGTAGGATGGATGCCTTCTTGTCAGAGGTATGTGGGAGTGTGGCAGAGGTGACTCTCAAGACTTCTTCTGAGCCCCAGTTCTAGGATTCTGTTATTTGTGCCTCATGGATCAGTTGCATGGAAGATCCCCACACCAAATTCTACAGTGACCTACAGCATTTTATACCAGGGTCTCTGTGACTCTTTGCAAAATGAGACAATGAATTTGCAGCCAAAATGATGCCCTTGCATTGCTAACAAAGCAACCTGTTGGGGTTTAGAAAGAGGAAGTCCAAGTCACACCGTGGGACCCGGTCAAGTATTCCTTCACATGACCTGCCCTGCTTCAAGGTGCTCTTTGCTTCCTTACTTTTTTTTTCTTTTTCTTTTTTTAACTAACTCGTTCTTTGGCACACATCCTATCTGTGTAGATCAGTCAAAACAGGGAGGGGCTAAGGAGGGAAGGGGATAGGGTCTTGAAACAGATAGTAAGGAAAATGGCATAAAATTATTCTTACAAGTAAGAAATCAGGAATTATTAGAATGCAGACATTTATGCTAAATGGATGGCAAAGTACTGGAATATATTATAAAGTGTCTGTTTTAATATCTGTGTCTTAGTGGTTGCTAGGTTACACGGTACTTTTAATAACATTAAAGCAAGCTAGAAATACTTGCGGATACTTTCCCCATTGAAATTATTACTGGCAAGAAAAGGGACATATTGCTGGCTAGCGCAGTGGGATATTATAAGCTCTCTGTTGCTCATTAAAATACATGTTAGTTGTTCATATTAGTAGTGGTTCGGTTTAGAGTTTTCCTTCAGAATAGTTAAACCTTGTGATAATGTTACTTGCATTCAGGGATCTGGGTGGTGGATGTCTCTCTACCCCCGAAACATAACTGTATTCAATTCCCTTCAATCCTACTCCATTCCATTCCATTGGACCCAAAAGACCTTTACTGAGCACGTGCTAAGTGCTGAGCACTGTATTTAGACACTCGGGGCGTGCAGGTGAATGAAAGCAATATGCACACTGCCTTCTCACTGCTTGAGTATCAAAGCCTGCGGAGTTTGAATTTGCCCGTGGCCCTTAGTGAAGGGGGATGCCCGCTCTTGGTTTGCTCTAGGTAAAGCTGCATGGGGCAGTTCATTTAAGTAAAATGCTGTTATTGCTCTAATTGGGTCTGGATAAATCTCATGGGAGCACGAAGCCAGTGATTAATTTTAACTTGGAAAATAGGAAAAGGAAAAAGCTCTAAAAGCTTCAAAGCAGTGATATTTGAGCTGGGATTTGAGAGGAAACAAGGGATTTTGAGATGGGGAAGGCAGGAGGAACATTTCCTGCTAAGAGGATGGTTCAGCATCACGGGAAAGGTGAACACTTGTTCTAGAATCACTAACATCTATTGAGCACATATTAGGTTCAAGCCCATGATCTAAAGGCTGCGCCTGCAAGAACTTATTAAACCCTCATGATGATCCACTACTACCATTCCGCTTCAGGAATGTGGGAAGTGCTAAGGGATGGTCAGTCTCTGTATGTCATGACACTGGGGTTCCAACCCAACACATGCAAACTGGCTTTGAACCCGAATGCTCACCCATATCCCACCCCTCACCGGCGCAGGGAGCCCTGCGTGATTGGCATGATGAGGGGGAACATGGGGGGCGAGGCAGGGTAGATGACGTCAGATAGGTCAGATTGTGCTGGGCTTTCAATGATGTGTTTGACATTATTTGTATCTTTTCCTAAATAGGCTGGGGAGCTGATGAAGTATTCCAACAGGGGAGTGATAGGTCCTTGGTCCATATTTTAGGAAGATAATTCTAGTGAGACTATGGAAGCTGGACTTGCCCAGAGGTTACAACTAGAGATTTAAAAATTTCATTAAGAGACTATTGTAAAGGTCCAGATGAGAAAATTAGCAGAATAAATACGTTTTCAGCACCTAGGATATGGTTCATAGAAACTCAGATGCTTCCAGGGCGCCTGCCTGGCTCAGTTGTTAAGCGTCTGCCTTCGGCTCAGGTCATGATCCCAGGGTCCTGGGATGGAGCCCCGCGTCGGGCTCCCTGCTCGGCGGGAAGCCTGCTTCTCCCTCTCCCACTCCCCCTGCTTGTGTTCCCTCTCTCTGTGTGTCTCTGTCAAATAAATAAAATCTTTAAAAAAAAAAAAAGAAAGAAACTCAGATGCTTCCAAAATAAAATTTTAATCACCAATCTTTTTGTAACCATGAGGCTTTCTAATCCCATGTGTTCCTGGCCACCATCCCAAATCTGAGCCCCTAGCTCACCTTTCCCCCACTCTCCGGCTTCCTGCTTCCTATCTTGACCTTTCCCCCAAGAGCCTTCCAATCCTCTACATCAGACCCTCCGGTACTCCTGTCTCTGTGAGGACATTTTCTACCAAAATTCCAGCTTCCTCACCAAACGCTTACTCCATCTTTGCCTTCAGCAACATCTGCATCCACGCTAAAGATGTTAATTTCTCAACGGAGGTGCCCTCTCTAGAGCTGGCTGCACTTCCGCCCACAGTCGAAGTAACAAACCTGGTTCCTCCCGCATTCACCCCTCCCTTCTAGCACAGCTTCGCCTCCCCCTGCAAGGTACAGACCAGCTACTTCTCCATCTCCATGCCCCCCACCCCCCCGCGTCCCCCTCATGGTCTCAGTGGCCCAGGATCAGGTGCGAGTCTCTGGGACCTGGGAACCAATGACGAATGATGAGGGAGCAGCAGGTACCTCCAGATGACCCTAGGGCTTCCGCTCCAACACGCAGAGCCGTGTTTCACAACTTTTCCCAATCACCCCCTAGGCATCCGAGTCATCACCGCTGCTAAAGCCAGGGGCGGTTCCCCACCCTCGAGAAGGCAGCTGGTACACAGGCCCGCCCCCTCACTTGTGGTTCTATTTTTCTTCGGATGGGACACCACCAAGGGGTGGTAGGGACAGGAAGACTCTGGCATAAATTTTCCACTCAAGTTCAACCCCTGTTCAGATGAACGCATGTGTACGAACCTGCGGTGCTCATTTGTGGGACAGAAGTAAAGCATCAGCAGGAGTGGTCTGCACCTGCTGAGATTTAGTCTAAAACCTCCCCCTACTGGCTGCAAAGTCTACCTGCTACCCTACCTGTTTTGTAGGAGGAGAAATTGGGATCCAGGAGGTTGAGGGATTTTTCTCAAGGTCAGACATAGTCAGAGCAAGGGGCCAGGGCCCATTTCCACTGACTCTGAATACAGTCCTTTCTCTACTCTCCAGTGGCTTTTTAAAAGATATTATTAACAGTGTCACTTTTCTTCTCTTTTTCCTATCAACTTTCCTCCTCTCCCTCCCTTCCCTTCCATTCCCTTCCCTCCCTCCCTCCCTCCCTCCTTTCCTTCCTTCCTTCCTTCCTTCCCTCCTTTCCTTCCTTCCTTCCCTCCCTCCCTCCCTCCCTCCCTTCCTTCCTTCCTTCCCTACCTCCCTCCTTTCCTTCCTTTCTTCC
>NC_058411.1:141273283-141275502 GCF_002201575.2 Neomonachus schauinslandi
CCCTCCCTCCCTCCCTTCCTTCCTTCCTTCCTCCCTCCCTCCCTCCTTTCCCTCCCTCTTTCCTTCCTTTCTCCCTCCTGCCTTCCTTCATTTTTCTTTCATTTTTTTCATTGTTTTGCTTCTTTCCTTTTAGGAATGATTCAAATATTTATCTTTCCTTTGAGGTCATTAACCATGGAACTTGGAGTAACAAGTGGTTTGTAAGTGCTTGACACAACCACAGGGTTCTTCAGCCCAGGAACACCAAGCCTTGGTTCTCTGCAGGGGAGCTGAGCCAGTTCTTGGGGTTGAGGACATCCCCGATGAAGCTTGCCTCTCTGGTCCCAGGCCCAGGCTCCGCAGCCCCGTATGCTTCCCATATTTCTTCTGACCTTTACACTCCAACAGTTTCCCTGGCAGATGGAGGAGGCATTCCTTCCTTATACCAAATCCCTCCTCATCTCTCCAATCCTTTTCGATATATCCAAATTCCCATGTCACGTAATAACTTCCCTGCAACATCCCTTCACTGCCATCGGTCTGAGATTTATACCTGTCGGATGACGACGTACCAAATGGGGCACCTCCCCTCAGGCCCTCTGACTGCCCGTGACCAAACCCCCTCCATCCACAGAAGCACCTAGCACGTACGGCTAGACCTTCCCAGCTAGCCTGCTCTGATGTCGGGTAGTGCAAACCAAGTTCTTACTTGGACTCTGTGAGTCCAGGCCAATTTTTCTTTAACATTTGTTGGGGGGTGGGAAGTTATTCACAAATAGGAGACTCTAAAGAAGGAAGAATGGGAAATAGATCATAGCACAAAAAATGAAATAAAAGGGCCTTTTTCGGGTGCCTGGGTGGCTCAGTTGGCTAAGCGACTGCTTTCGGCTCAGGTCATGATCCTGGAGTCCCGGGATCGAGTCCCGCATCGGGCTCCCTGCTCGGCGGGGAGTCTGCTTCTCCCTCTGACCCTCCTCCCTCTCATGCTCTCTGTCTCTCATTCTCTCTCTCTCAAATAAATAAATAAAATCTTAAAAAAAAAAAAAGGGCCATTTTCAACCCCACCTCCCTTCCAAATATGCCAGCCGTGGCCCTGGGTGTATCCTCACTGAGTCTATTGTCTATGCGTGTGTGGTAATCCCTGGGGCCCTCGGTGCCCCAGCACCAAACGTCCTCGTAGACTACATATGGGGGCTGTATTTTTTTCATGGTTTAAATTTCTAGACGTAGAATGTGGGGACCAGACGATACAGTTTTCTTGAGTCTTGATAGGTATTGCCAAAAAGCCAACGTGGAAATGTCAACTTCCTACCTCTTCCCCAGCACGGAGTAATACAAATTTTAAAAAAATTCTAATTTGTGGCTTAACAGGGTTTATTGTTATTTCAGTGTGCAGGTATTTGAATTCTGGCAAAATGGAAACCTTAAAAATACCTCTCGTTTTATCACCGTGTGAATTGTCAGCGTGTGTCCATTGTGAGTCTTGTACCGGGAGCTTCCTTCCTCCTTCCCGCACGTCAGCCCGACCCTCCTCAAATGTCACCCCCTTGGAAAGGCCCTCACTGACTCCATTTGACACTGAGCCTCCCGCGAACCCGCTCTGTTGGGTTTCCATCGCCCTTATGATCCGTCTCCCCACAAGGGCACGGCTTGGTCTGTGTGGTTCCCCTCTGGGCATCCAGCGCGAGCCACAGTGCCTGGCGTGGGTGGCCGTGAACGTGGGTTTGCCATATCGGGAAGCCAGTTGGATGTGCACCTGCCTCAGTGCGGGTGCTCGGCGGCCGACATTCTCTCCGTGCTATTATGACGAAGAGAAGGTTGCTTTTCCTCCTCTCTTTGGTGTGAATGGTCACCTTCAGTCTGCACAGACTCGTGACTTCTAGATGACACTGACATCTCAGTGGTATTGATGTATAACTGTTTCATTTCTAATATCATGTGGCTTCAGTTCTATTTAGGATGTTATTTGCTTTTGGCTTGCAGGAGCTTCATCCTATCTCTAGGGCAGCAGGATCAGGCCGGCAGCTTCTGCAGCTCTGGCTCATCGTCCTGCTGTCCCCACCGGGGGACCGTTCAGTCCCCGTGCTGGTCCCCGACGGTCTCCACAGCCCATGGACGGAAGTTCCTGTACAATGAAACATGCTGGGGAAATCTCAGGCAAGGTGCCTGGGAAGCAGATTAAAAACAAACATTAGAAAGAAAGAAAGAAAGAAAGAAAGAAAGAAAGAAAGAAAGAAAGA
>NC_058411.1:141275512-141351487 GCF_002201575.2 Neomonachus schauinslandi
AAAGAAAGAAAGAAAGAAAGAAAGAAAGAAAGAAAGAAAGAAAGAAAAGAAAGAAAGAAAGACACTGGTTACATTGGAGAAGATTCAGTTGAGGCTGACCTTCAGAACTTCTTAACCCGCCGGTGTCAAAGATGAGGATGTTCTTTGCAGTGAATCACCTGTCTTCCCCGCAAGGGATGGGAGCATGTGACACTGTGGGAGGTGTTCTCTGAGGTTTGTGTTCTGTCGCACGCGGTGATGCTGATCTTGGTGAGAGCAACCAAAACACCTCCAGCGAGCTCACTGCGGTCCCCACGCTGTCTCCAAGTGGAGGTCTTTGTCGAAACGTATTCCTGGGAAACAATGTTCTTTATTTCCTTCTCACGATGGATCTTAGCGAGTTACGGAAACTTTGGAGGAAATATGGAAAATTATCCAAAATGAAGCAATTTTGGCTGACTTCCTTTGGGAAGAGATTTTTGTTCACAAACATTTATTTTTGGAAAGGCATCAATATTAATGTGTGTTTTCACAGAGCTAGGAGATGCTCCGAGAGAATTTTTCAACTTTTGTTTTTCAAACCTTATAGTATCTCTCGTGCGCAGCTTTTGATTTGGAAACAGAAGTTCTCATTTATATTGCAGGATTCTTTCATGAGCTTCACAAGTTTCCCCAATGCAGAAGTTGGAATGTGAATAGGCTGACAAATACACACCAGGTATTTCCCTCCCAGTCCTCTGCACTTGCAAGGTCCCGGGACTGCCAGGCTTAGCACCTCCCACTAAGCCTATGACTGACTCGGTCTTTTCTAAGGGTTTGGAGACAACTGTCTGCATCTCATTTTCAAGATCTGCCAGCTCTGTTTGATTGGATAGCCTCCCTCTCTCTCCTGTCTGTCTGTCTGTCTCTGTTCCTCTCCCTCCTATGTTCACTCAGATGCACTTAAGCATGTGTTCTCTTAGGCTTTTTCATGATTATCTCAGGCTAACTCTGCTCCGGAAAATGTGTCTCTGCTCATCCCTGAGGACACTTCCTCAGCAACGCACATCACATGTGGTTTACATGGAAGGGGAAGGTTGTGTAACCAAACCACAAAATCAGAGTGAAGGAGAGAAGAAGGATGCACACAGGTGAACTCTGAGGGAGTGTGTGGCCAAGCTTGGACCTGGGGACCTTTACTGATTCACAGAAACTGCCATCAGCAGCTGCCTGGAACTCCGAGATGCCCATTCCCTGCAGGTGATGCATCCATAGCCATGGGAGTCTCAGGGAGGGGCAGCCAAGTTGTAAAGTCTCGTTCTCTTTATTTTCCCATCCCTTAACTGCCCCCTCCCACATCCCGTCACGCAACATCGTATTGCATTTGGGGAATATACCAACGTGCACTTATCTGTTCTACTGGGGATGGACATCTGGGATTTTAGTTTTATTTCATCTCTGCCTTTAGGTTTTGAACTTTACAGATGCAGATATAGATAGATATAGAACACCTCACTGTAGGTTTGGAGATGAAGCTGTTAAGTGCAGTTGGGAGAAAAGCACTTAAAACTAGATACTAAAATATCATTTTCTAAAATGCATACAAGATTCTACCAAAATACTTATATAAGAATGTTCATGGCAGCAGTATTTATACTCGCCCCCGGGGTGGAAAACACCCAAAAGTCCATCAACAGTAGAATGGGTAGATCCATTCACAACACGAAATAGATACTATCCCTTAACAAGAATGAATAAACGAAACCTAAACCACACCCAGCAATACGGACGAAGCTTCCAAAAGTAGTGCCAGGCGCAAGAGGGCCACACACGAGTATTTAGTGCCGTGATTCTATTCACGGGCAGTTTAAACACGGACAACACTGATCTCTGGGGTGCGAGGCAGGTGACCCTCGTGGGGAGGAGGACAGCGTGGGAAAGGGGCGCAGAGGTGAGGTCTGCAGTGCTGGACCTTCCGTTGCTTGGATGGGCTTCTGGCTGCATGAATGTGTCCTGTTGGTGAAAGTTCATCAGGCTGTGCGCTTACGATTTGTAATTTATGATTTATGTTCACTTTAATAAAATGTTCTAAAAGTGTCTCTTCCCAGAGTCCAAAGAAAAAGAAAAAAACGATTATTTTTATAGAAGCCCCTTGCTGGGCGCCTCTCAAGTCCTTCCCTTGTTTCCTGGTCCTCTGGGGGTCTCCGGCCGGCCCCCTCCCCCCAGCACTAAACCCTGGGGCACAGTGACCCGACACCCTGGGGACCTCCGACATAACAGTCTGCACTGGACTTTGGCCTTCTGAGTCTGGTTGCTCTGAAGTCTCTCTAGCTGTTCGAGGGAGGACATTCCCCAAGACTTCCTTCCCTCTCTCACCTGCGTGCAGGCAGCAAGAGGAGCGTTATCATCCAAAAAAAAAAAAAAAGCAAAGGCTTTTATTTTTTCCCTAAAGGCAGCATAATGCACAACCATTCTCTCTCTCTGCATCTCTTCCTCCTGCAATATATATTCAGAGTGCAGTCTCTGGAGTCAGACAGGTTCTGGAACTCTCTCTGTGTGAGACCGTAGACACAGTGCTTCACTGCTTGAGGCTCTAGTTCCTATAAAGTGGATGGGAGGCTGGGTCACCCTTGAAGGGCAGAAGGAAGGCTGCCTGGGAGGACTGAGCAAGGGGCAGAAGGCCCGGCCCGGGCTCAGCTCCCGAGCTGTCACCGCAGACCTTGCTCAGCTGAGCCGAGCACCCAGGGAGCACAGCCGTTGTCCCCGGACTCTCCCCGTAGCTGCACGGAGAACCAGCAAGAGGAGAACAGCTGCTTGGCAGCTCATCCGCCCCCACAGCCCCCTCTGCAGAGTTAGGGGGCAACACATACATGTTTCCTGCTTCTGTCCAGAGCAAACCCCAAGACTTTCTGTCCCTTCTTACTTACTTGCGGTGCCTGCCTGCGAGCAGAGGAACGGGGATTATCAATGTGTGAGCCTCTGGGACTCAAGGATTCTTCCATGAATTGAGGCGTGGTCCTTCAGCAGGTGTTGCCCCTGCGGACGGGTGGTCTGGGCAGCCTTGCCCACTGCTCAGTGCCCAGTCCGAGGCTCCCCCAGGCAACCGCTCTTCACTCTGGGCTGGCTTGGGAGATGCTTAGCACAGCCCCACTTTTGAGCCGTGTCTAGAGGGATGCAGAATGTCGAGGTCATTGATCTGTTTTGCTCCAACCCAGCCACAAGAGGATTTTATTGTGATAAAATGCACTTAAATTAATATTGACCATTTAAACCATTTTAAGCATTTAGTACATTCATGATGCTGTGCAACCATCACCCCCGTCTGGTTCCAGAACATGTCGTCACCCCAAAGGGAAACTCTGTACCCACAGGCTGTCACCCCCTGCCCCCCGTTCTCTCTGCTCCTGGCACCCTCCAGCTGCTGGAGAGTTTCCGTCACTCCTGGAGGTTGGTTACCATGAGAACGTGTCAGGAAGTCACCTCCATCCAGTTTCTCCGGGTCTGTTGATAGTTTTTCAGTCTTAGAACTTCTTGAGTGTTCAAGGTGGGTCACTGCTGGACTCCTGAGAAGCCCTGACTATGAATTAAAGGGATTTCTCAGGATTTCAGCAGGAGGTGTAGCCAGGACAGCCCAAGCCCTGTTCTCTCTCTTCTAAAATCCCATTGTTGCTGCCCGACATCCTGCCACTCTTCCCCACAGGGCACGGGCTGGACGACAGTGAGGGGGCCCCAGAGGGATCCCTGAAGAGCCAGGGCTGCCTTTGAAGGAATTCTCAGAGCCAGACCCCTGGGGGGCCCGTCCACTTCAGCGTCACCCAGCCACCCTCTTGTAGATCCAGGGGGGGGGACCTGCCTCCTGACAGGGGGCAGTGGTGGGATGGGTGTTCCCATCCCAATCCTTGGAACCTATGACTATCACCTTATGTGGCCAAAGGTGGGATTAAATGAAAGATCTTCAGGGAGGTGCTTATCCCAGATTATCTGTGTAGGCTCTGAACACAATCCCACGTATCCTTAGGAGCAGTCCTGCCTCACGAGAGACACAGGGGGAGTGTCCGCCTGACACAGACATGGGAGCAGACACAGAGAAGAGGGGACAGCAAGACGACCATGGAGACAGAGGTTGGCGGGATGCGCCCACGAGCCTGGAACGCCAGGAGCCACCAGGAGCTGGAAGAGCAAGAAACAGACTCTGCCCTCGAGCCTGCAGAAGGAGTGTGGATTTCCCAGTTCTGCCCCCTGGAATGGTGAGAGAATACATTTTGGTTGTTTTAAGCCTCCCAGTCGGTGGTCATCTGTCACCTAAGAACTGCTCTGTAGGGTTACTCTGGCTTTTCTCGGCAGCCGCGGCGGCGGGGGCAGGGGTCCCTAATGACACTGTATGAATTTCCATCACTTCTGGGACTCATTGCCGCACACGTAGTGTTTTTTTTTCCCCTATAGTCCTGGAGGTCCTGAGTCTTATGGGGCTGAAATCAAGGAGTCAGCCGGGTCGGGTACCTCTTGGAGATTCCCTGTCTCTAGAGGCTTGGCCCCGCATCCTTGCCCCCCTGCTCTGTCATCACAGCTTCTCTGACTCTGACCCTTCTGTGTTTCTCTTACGAGGACCTTGTGGTGACATTGTGTCCCCACGTGAGCAATCCCTATTAAGATCCTTGATTTGCCCTACCGTGCAAGGTAACATATTCATAGGTTCTGAAGATTGGGGTGTGGGCATCTTTGGGGACCATTATTTGGCCTTGCTTTGAGATCTCAGGTGCCAACCCACGGCATGCCCTTTTGCTAACACAAGACCTTTGTAGCTCCTCTGAGTTAGGATTCTGCGGCAGAAAGCAGAATCTCCTAGAGCTCGTGTAAGCAGAAAGAGCTAAGTCTCACGGTATCCTACAGCTTACCAGACACTGGAGGGGCTTAAGGAACAGACTGGAGACGGAGTGTCCAGAGCAGATTGCTAAAGCCACACTGTAGCACAGGGCTCGAGGGGAGCTGCTGTTCCTGCTCAGTGAGAGCCACCATGGGACCCCCTCCCCCAGGCCCCGTGGTCACCGTCCATAGCAGCAGGATGGACACCTCCCTGGTCCTCCTGCCCGCTCACCTGTCGGCGCCGCTCCTACTTGACTTGGTTTCCAGATCAGCTCTTGCCCTTGTCTGCAGCTTGATGTACATGGGGAACCCGGGCTGCAAGAGAAGATGGGGATTGCTTTTAGCTTTCCAGCCTTGCAGTCTGGGAAGACACACTGAAGGCCGTTGGAAAAAACGTGGAACCAGCCAAGCAAAGCATCTGCCTCCGGGTGCCCCGGACTCTGCAGCAGCGGTGGATACTCAGGAGCCTTTCTCATCTCCCTGTCAATGCAACAGCTTTGACAACAGGGAGCCCCGAGGCACCTGTCAGCCTCCTGGAACTTTTTGGGTCTTAGAACCATCTCTCATTCATAGACTTTGGGGATGCCCTGAAAGCTAGGCTCAGGCTGCCAACGTGCCCAGAAATCGGACCCACCCCCCACATACTTCCTTCCAAACCCAGATCCGGACACCTGTCCCTCCCCAACGCCCTCCCCTGCCCATTGTTTTATGGCTTTGTTGTTACATGTGTGCATTTAAGACTTCAGGTTCCTGAAAGCAAGAATCATATACTCCATTCCATTTTGCTTCCTTTTTCTCTCCATTGCCCTTTATGAACTGTTATAAATTGTTACCCAATTGTCCCCCCAGAAAAAGCCCTGCCGTGTCTACCCCTTATTCTTCCTTGCACCTCTGTGTCCCTCGGGGCTCAGCACAGACTCTCCGTTCTCTTGGAAACAGCCCCAGTCCCCCGACAGAGAGTTGTGCTCCCCCAGTCCCCTTGAACCGTCTCGGCTGTTTGCAACGTGTGATGCCTTCACTTCAGACTCCTGACTACTCACACCCGCCGGCTCTCTGGCCGTGGGTCCCGCGGGGCAGGGACGGCTCCCGCCCGTGTTTGCAATGCTCCAGAGATAAGCACGGTGCCAGTGGGGGAGGGACACAGTAACAGGTCAAGTACCAGAGAGACCTGGAGAGCCCACTGTGAATGAAAATAAGATGTCTACCAGGAGGCCAGAGATGTGTTATGAAAGGTGACCACTTGGCCACTTTACGTACTTTTTTGCTTATGCAACTGTTGGCTTGCCTCCTGAGCCATATGTCTAGAAGGCTCGCGTGGACGAAGTGGTGGCCAGGGCCGGCCTGGCCTGGGGATGGGTTTGTCTTTCAGGCCTCTCGTTCCAGATGCTGCACAGGAACCACTAACTAACATCTCTGTTCCTTTATTACTCCAGTTGGGAAATTAGGTTCAGATAATTAACTTCTGGTGTTTCTTAAACCTGTCAGACGAGGGGTCATGTGAGCAAATTGAGGTTGCTTTTTCTGGCCTCACATGTTCAGAAAACCTCTCTTGCTAGCCAACTTGGCAGGTGCTCTGGAACAGAAGTCCTGGCTGCTAAGTCACAAATAAAACTTCTATGGGTACGGTACTGCCAACTGGCTCCCATCCTGGCCGGTCCTCTACGGGAGGACGTCTGTCCTCTGGGGCGAGATCTGGTGAGGGCTCGGGTGGCGGCAACACCCGAGGGTGTTCTGTCCACCTCACCTCCTGCAGCTTATCTCATTCCTCTCGTCACCTTCTCTTCCGTTTGCTACTTACCTGCAGTCCTCTAGGGTTAGAGGCTCAAACGGATGGGTACAGTTCAGTGGGTCAGAGGAACTGGTTACACTGGGAAGGATGCCCCTACTGTCCTTGTTAATGTGACCCGCTCCGAGCATGCCGGTGGAGACCTCAGCCAGCCGTCCCCACTGTCTTCATTGCCACCCCTCCGGGCGCCCAGCACAGACCCGCAGGGGACTGCAGCCTCCCCGCTGGAGGTCATTAGAACTATAAACAGGTGAGTCACCCTCTCACCCCATCCACCCCGAATAGTCAAAGGGACTGGTACACTTGAAACTCTGTTCTGGCACCTGTGGAAGGCAGAGTAATGGCCCCCAAAGTTGTCCGCACCCTAATTCCTGGACCCTATGAATATGTTACCTTATCTTGGACAGGGGATTTTGCATACGTGACTAAAGTTACATGTCTTGAGATGGGAGATTAGCCCAGATTACTGGGGACAGCCCAAGTCACAAGGGAAGTAGGAGCGTCTGAGACGCGACCACAGAAGCGGAGGGTCAGAGTGATGTGCGTCCTGAGCCAGGGAACGGGCACAGCCTCTAGAAGCTGGAAAAGGCAGGAAAGCAGATTGTCCCCCGGATCTTCCAGAAGGAACCCAGTCCTGCCGACACCTTGATTTTGGGCCAGCGAGAGCCACATTAGAATTCTGACGTCCAGAAACACAAGATGATTAAACCCCTGAGTTTGCGGTAACCTGTTAGAGCAGCAGTGGAAGCGAGTACCGCTGCCTTGGGAGGGTGCGGCGCTCCACCAGCAGGAGAGCTGATGAGCACCTGCCCCAGGCTACGGGCAGGCCCCTTTTTACAAATTACTCTTGGGGGTGGGCCAACAGGGGACTAGTGAGTAACATGGCGGGCTTCCTGCTGCCGCTGGTCTTTGAAAAGCCCAGGAAAGAAAACTGCCAAAACCCTCTGCAACCCAATGTGGCAGATGCTGACCCAAGTCAGCGTTCCCGGGGCTGCGCGCCCCACCTCGTGCCGCCCAGACCCCTCCTTTGTTCTCTGCTTCCGTGGAACTTGGGCTCTGGGTGATTCCGATGCTGCTGTCGTTCCTGCTCGCTGCTGTAGCTCCTGCAGGGAAGGGGGACAGCACAGCTTGCTCGTGCATGCTCCCCGGGTCCACATTTGGACCACCGATCCATTCGTGTTCCTCTTTCTTGCCATTCGTGCTCATGTCTACATCTTTGTAGAATCCGGGGCCACATTCTAGTGTCAACTTCTCTTCACTTTGGTACCATCCCCTGCAATAGTCATTCTTGCTCTCTGGTTGGGCAATTCTATAGACCTTCTGCATGATACTCCCTACAGCCTGTTTCCTCCAAGGCTAGTTCCCTGGCATCCCATTCCCCCAGCCCTAGTTGAGGCCAGACAACCACCCAACTTCCCCCCTACCTTACAACAACACCGCCACTATTCGATTTCCCCTGTCACTCGCTATGCCTGCACCACGATTAGCTACAGAGTGGATGCATCAGGCAAGCCCAATCCAAAGAAAAACCACACCACTCATTTTAACAGAGAAAATTTACTATGGAGAATTGCTCATTAGTAACTGAAGAACTGAAAAGGCCAAAGCAAAATACGCATGTCTTAAGAAGTAGCAACTGCCATCCCTAAGGTGACAGAGACAGAGGAAAGAAGTGGAAATTTTCTCAGAGTTAAAGCAGATTTCTGCAAGGGGGCACTGCCTGGCTGAGGCCAGTGTCTCTGGACTTGGAGGAGGGTCTGCGGCGCTGGCACCCAGACTTCGAAGGAGGGGACACAGGCCAGTGGGTGTTGGCATCACTGAGGGTGTGAAATTGGCTGGTTCTGCGAGCAAGGGCTGGACAAACTGGGCAGCGGATTCAGCCACTTCTCCTGCAATGCCCTGCAGCTGCCGGGGTGAAGAAGAATCCAGGGAGAAACAGGGACCAATGCACGCTTCCTCTGAGGGTTGTCAGATTTCACAAACAAAAACACAGAATGCCCAAGTTCCAACTGCAGATCAGCAACAGAGAATTTTTTTTTAGGATGGATAGCTCATGCAAGATCGGGCACCTCTGTATAGTTAACAATGGCCTGTTACTGAGCTGAAATTGAAATGTATCTGGGTGTCCTGTGTCTCACCTCATAGCCCGCCTCGCTCCTCCAACCTGTCTCGTTCCACCATCCCGCCAGCCTCCCCCCAGCCTCCCCCCAGCCTCCCCCCCAGCCTCCCTTCAGCCTCCCGTCAACCTCCCCTCAGCCTCCCCCCAGCCTCCCGTCAGCCTCCCTGCCCAGCCTCCCTCTGGCCTCCTTCCAGCCTCCCTCCAGCACCCCGACTGCCCGACTCAGCTGGAAGCAGTCGGCACAGCAGAAATGTGGTCTGCAGAGGTCCTGCTCCAGCATCTCAGAGACAAGCAAAGCAGGATGGGTTTGGGGCTGAGACATGAGAGCCCATAACTGGCGCAGCAAAGTATTGTCACCTCAGCTCCCGCCTCCTACAAAGGCTCTTAGATATTAATTGATTGCTTGTTCCTATCCCAAAACTGTTGCTTGTATAGACAGTTAGCACTGTGAAATTCTGAAGATTCCAGAAACTGGAAACTACCCGTCTGTGGGGGAGAGTAAACTACACATGACATGCAGACTCCCCTTTCCCAGCCTCCCCTAAAACGCAGCCTCCGTCCTGCACCTGGGAACAGGGGCGTCCTAGGCCCTCACTCTCCCGGGATGTAGCTTCCTCAGCTCCTCCTGCCTTGGCCGTGAGTAGCCACGAGCAAGACGAAGTGATGGGAAGTGTAGAGGAATCGGGACCACAGACAGAGGTGAGCAAGGGTTAGTGTTCCTCCTGAAATGGCACCAATGTCCCTGCTTTTCTTTTCTGTCTTGGAAAAAAAAATCTATCTATCTATCTATCTATCTATCTATCTATCTATCTATCTATCTATCTATCTATATATCTATCATCTATCTATCTATCATCTATCATCTATGTATCTATCTATCTGTCTATCTATCTATCATCTATCCATCTATCTATATATATGGATTTTCCTGGTCCTCTGTCCCAGAATAACATTCTGTGAACAAACATGAACAAACAGAACCTTAACTTACTCGGCTGAGTTCACAGATCTTGGCAGGTCCCCGTCCCCTTCAAGGTCCTTCCTTCTGTAGCTTTGTGTTCAAGGGCCTGATCACCCGACATCCACCCACTTGACAATCTTACGTTTCATTTCCACGCTGGCCCCTCTGGGCCCCCTTCCAAAAGGAAAATGCACTGTCGCCCAAAACAGATATGCCTGTTTATTGAGAAACGCAGACTCGGCAGTTCTTATCTTCCCCTAATAACAGCTGAATGTGAGGAGACAGAAGTAAGCCCTCAAATGACCAGATAATTCTCCCTGAGATATTATCAATGTACTTTTCATTTTCCAAAATGGAAACAGCTTCAGTGTTTCTGATTATACATGTGTATTGTAGAAAGTTCAAGGAAAAAAAATGCAGATTAAAGTACAGCTATGAAAATAGATCACCCAGAGAAAGTCACAATTTAACTTTGGGAATACAATTTTCCAGATATTTTACCAAGCACCCCACACATTCCTTTTGTTGTGATTTTATTTTTAAAAAATAGCATATTACTCATGTTAGCTAAGTTTTACTGCAGCAGTAAATTAGCTCTGGATTCTCAGTGGCTTATTAAAAGAAAGATTTATTCCTCATACTTTTCCAACACAGATTGGCAGGGGCTCTGCTTGACTCAGCCACTCTGTGAGCCAAGCTAACGGAGACTCTTGTCTTGTGACCACTCTGTCTGGCCCACATGGCCTTCTTGGTTGCTGCGGGAGGGGAAGGGGGACTGGACAACCAGCATCAGCTTTTTACTGCCTCAGCCCAGAAATGAAACAAGTCACTTCTCTGCACACATTTTCTTGGCCAGAACTGGTCCTATGATTCCACTTAACTTCAATGAAACTGAAAAATTGGACTTTCTGCTCGCCCCGAAGACGAGGAAGACCACATGCTGGTGAATACGGGCCATGTCCCCCACACAAGTGTTCGTACTGTACGTGCTAATTTATAATCTACTGTTTTCAGCCCGTGATTTGTCACGGGCATCTTTCCCCAAGTCCTTGTCATTGTTAGTGACTGCACAGTGTGTCATGGTAAGGTTACACCATGTTTTATTGACATGACCCCTTGCTAATGGCAGATTATTAGGATGGTTTAATTGCTCTCTAATAAAAACAATGTTTGAAGAACACTCTTCTACACGGTCTCTGTGCCTTTGCTGGATTCCGTTGGTAGTGTGAATTCTCCAAAATGAAAGTTCCTGGTCAAGAAATATGCACATTTTAAAGTAATTTGTTGCAGATTGACCAAAACTACTTCAGAAAAGATGAACCGATTAAGTCCTGAGAATAATGATCAAAGTGCTTATTTCCCCCAAATTGTTCCCAGGACTAGAGAGTACATTTCTCTGCTAATACAATCAACAAAAATGATATCTGATTTTAACTCTTCTGTTTCTTTGTTGCTAATGAGAAAGATATTTTTCCATGTGTTTATTAGGCCTTTGAAAAACATATTTTGTGAATTAACCCATTATCCGCTTAATCCTGTGATTCTCTTTTTGCTTATTAATTATTGGGAATTCCTTACAATGAACTGTATTACTAACATTTTATAAAACATATTACAGATATTTTCTCTATATTTTATTTTTGTCTTGTACCTCTTTAGAGGTTTAAAAATAATAAATAATTATTACATAATCTTTACTTCCATCCCCTGATTTGAAATGCTGCTTTTATCATTCACTGGATATTTATATATATATTCTGGACCAAATATGTGTTTTCTGTTGCCAGCCTCATCCTGTGGCTTTATATTATTTTTTATTTTTAAAAAATATTTATTTATTTATTTGAGAGAGAGAGAGAGTGAGAGCAGAGTGGGGGAGGGACAGAGGGAGAGAGAGAATCCCAAGCAGACCGCCCGCTGAGCATGGAGCTCTTCTTGGGGCTCGATCCCACGACCTTGAGATCATGAACTGAACTGAAATCAAGAGTTGAATGCTCAACCCACTGAGCCAGTGAGCCACCCAGGTGCCCCAATTTATATTATAATGTGGTTTAAAATCGAGAAGGAGAAATTCTTCTTTCTTACTCTTCCTTTTCAAAAACTTGACTATTCTAATGCATTTACTCTTTCAGATCAAAGGTTCTTAAAAATTTTGGTTTCCAGACTCCCTTGCATTTTTGAACAGTATTGAGGACTTCAAAGAATTCTTGTTTTATGTGTGTTAAACCTATTGATATTCACCTATTTGAAATTAAAACTGAGAACAATTTAAAATATTTATTTGCTAAATCATTTAAAAATAAATGCCAGGTGACCATCACATGTTAACGTAAATAATATAATTTTTATAAAAAATGGCTACGTTTTCCAAAACAAATTATTGGAAAGGAGAGAGGTATTGGTTTGCATTTTTGCAAGTCTCTCTGTGTCTCTCTTTCTCTCTCTTTTTTCCCTCTTTGGCGGTACAGCCCCGGTTACACAGTGGGGGCGGGGGAAAGGGTGCAAAACTCATGGGATCCATTTGGGTTCGTCTAGGTGCTGCCTTGGCCAACTGTGGTTTTGAACCAAACTGTGCAGCCATCCAGCCTGAGAAGTGTGGTTATCAAGAGCTTGGACTTCTCAGGAGCTAGGGTTTGGGTCATTCCGCTAGGCAAGCCCTGGGGACCAGCAGAGGTGATATCTGGGGGCAGAGAGAGTTGGAGTCTCCCAAGAAGTGAGAGAACAAACACTAATTTTGGCTCTAAGGACAATTGCTGCAAATCTCTCTACCATCCAGCTTATTAGAACACTGCGTCATTCTTACATCTGACTCAGCATGCTGTCTACGGCCACATGTTGTCTGGGTTAAAGCCTATGAAGAAAACCTGACCCCACGCAGGTAAGTACTTGGAAATGGGAGGAGTATTTTCGTGGCTTTTTTGGGCAATTGTGGATATCCTTCTTTGATACTACACCAAAATTCAACAAGTGGAGGTTTCATAAAAATCGTTTGCTATGTGGAATCTGAAATCACAGCAATGAACTTTTTGTCCTCTGTTACATTAAAACCTGTTGGTTTATCTTATTCTTTGAATGAATTGTTTACTCATGGTTTTGTAATGTCGTGTATTGGTAATTTGGAAGATATTGGTTCATTGAGTTATGCAGCTTTCCTAAATGTTGACATATTTCATTATACAAAATTAAAAAGAACAATCAAATTTGTTAATGTCATCACTGATCTTATCACAAAGTAGCATCACCATGATTTCCTTGACTGACTTCCTCCAGCAGGCATTCAGCATGCTGGCTTAACAAGGTTTTATTAGTCTTCTCGTTATGGAGTACACTTCTCCAGCCCTGAAAGAAGCTTCCCTGGATATATCATTTCTAGTTTGAAAAGCTGGAAAACACATTTTTGGCTTTCAAAGAGCCCATCATGCCTATATTTAGACATTCAATGTTTTTTCCTTTAAACACTGAATTATTAGTTTCAAAATGATGTAGCAACGCAACTGCATAATATTATTCCACCATAATACCATTTGGCAATATTCTATCGCGTAAGACACAATAAGGTAAATTATTAACATATAAGAAACCAAGGAAACAGGAATGTTTGTCATATTTTTGTTTCTAACTATGGTTTTTCCCAGTTTCTTTGGCATAGATTCCTCCTTTTCATAAAGTTGATGAATTCTCTGGTATGCCCACTTGCCCTTTCTTCAGGATATAGACTAAGGTGGTAAACTTGTGGGTTGAGAAAGCTTGCCTTCTGATCTTCTCTAAGCCAATAATCTGCCATAAATATAAGAAAAATAAGTTATAAGTAAGATTTCTTTTACTTTTGAGCAAAATACTAAATTCTAAAATAAATTTTATGTAAAAATGACCATTCGGTCAAGTTTTCAAAACATGTTAGTACTTTTGCAAAATCTGATGACAGGATGCATTATTTCTTGTTGGTTTCTGCATAGGTACGAGGAAAACGTTGGGATTTTAGAGTAATGCTTTATAGGATGATAAATGGCGTTACAGAGATTGTTGCGGAAAATAGTATGAATGATGAACTAATGAATAAAACAACATTTGCTTGCCCAACTTCCAAAATGAACCTATAAAGTGATGGAAAAAATATCACACGCATTCATGTAAAAAATTGCCTTAGGCATCCAGTGTGATAAGCTCTGGAAGTCACCAAATCGCAAGTGTTTTACAACCGGTTGTTTTATCAAACATCTCATGCAGTTTCATGTGATTACAACTTTGGAAAACCCAGAACCAAGGTAAGCTTTAGAAAAACATGGTCTGTAATTGACGCAGCAAATGACCTCTTTTGGGCAGCAGGGGCGCCTGTGAGCACCCTTTCCTCAGCCTGGTCGGCTATAAAAAGTGCCATCAGAGCAGCCCACTGATGGCATTAACCTCTTCAAACTTTCAGCCAGGGAGCTCCAAGCAATCAGATTTTAACAGCCAATTAATCTCTGGATGGTGTTTGGGTAGCACCTCGTGTGTTGCGGTAATGAGCTCTGCATGGGTGAGCTGCCTTTGCAGGTTGGAGGCCTGGGCTGACCACCCACAGGTCGGTTCAAGGCGCTTGAGGTTCGCCCAGCAGACACCTGCAGGAGCACCATGAGATGCTCTTTCATAACCCGCTGGGCCTCTGCAGAGCGATCCGTGGGCTGAACGTCCTCACAACGGGCAAACCCCTTCACAGAGCCCCTTGCTGACTTTCCTATGCAATCAGACCTGCTGCTTGTGTGATGTTTCGATTGGAAACCCCGTCATAAGGAGGCCTTCACCTGGTTCCCCATCCCATGAAAGGCCCTTGTGTTCCCCAGGCCGTGCTCTCCGTCATCCCATCCAGCTGCCTATGCCATGAATGTGCAGTCTAGGATGTCTCCCTTCACCTCCTGCCCCTTGAATCCTTCTGCACTCTGGTGCTGACCCGGCCATCTCTCTTGGAGTCAGATGATATACAAAGATCAACCTTGGTGCTCCCTTTGTCAGAAGCAGTGGGCCGTCCAGCTCAGCAGTAGGCCCACCCCCTGGGCCTGTCAAAGCACCTGCATTGAGAAGGTCCAACACCAATGCAGGGTGTGGGCTCTGCCTGAGGTCTGTGAAAGTCCCAGGATCTTTGAGGCTGAACATTTTCGGTGCCTTGAGAGAGGGAACATTTAAAGCTCAGCAGCTTTTCCACCCAGTATCTGCGCAGAACTTGAAAGGCATTGGCTGTCACTGGTAATACGGCAGCCATGGAGATGCCCCGCATGGTCTTCTGTGTCAGTATCCTATGGCAGCTACAGCAAATTAATACTAACTTAGCACCTTAAAACTACACAAACTTACTACGTTACAGTTCTGGACGTCAGAAGTCTACAAAGGGTATGCAGGGATGGGTTCTTTGTGGAGGCTCTGGAAATAAAGAGAATCCATGTCCTTGTCTTTCCCAGTTTCTAGAAGCCCCTTGCTTTCTTTGGCTCATGGCCACCTCTTCCATCTTCAAAGGCAGCGACACCATAGCATCTTCATCTCTCTCTCTCTCTCTCTGACCTCTGCTCCCACCATCACATCTTCTTTGCCTCTGACCCTCCTGTCTCCCTCTTGTAAGGAGCCTTGTGACTACGCTGGGCCCACCTGCATCATCCAAGATAAGGTCCCCATCTCAAGATTCTTCACTTAGATTTGCCAAGTCCCTTTCTGCATGTAAAGGAGCATATTCACTGGGAATTAGGACATGTCCTTCTTTCGGGGCACGTGGGGAGCATTATTTCCCCTCCAAGAAAGGAGCTGTTGTGGGTGGGGATTTCGTCAGACCCCCATCATGCCTCAGGCTTTCCTGGCCCAGCCCTGCTTCTCTTCTCCTCCAAGAGAGGACCCAAAATATCAGAGTTTACACTAGCTCGGACGGCCCTGCGGTATGAATAAGCCACCAGAAACCCATGTAGTATGCTCACATTGCACTAGTTTACCTTTAACGTTGGGCCATCGAGGTGGAATGTCCTGAGGCAGGTCCTCCTCTGCGTCGCCTTGGGGACAAACAGTGAGCCTCTCCAAAGTCTCTCAATGGGGGAGGAAAGAATGGTGTAGGGCAACCAGCACACCACCTTTAGGATGCAAAAAAAACCCTCTACCATAAGAACTGAGGATCTCCATCCTTTCCTTAGTCGTTAGTTTTGATTTGTCAAGTTCCCGGGAGGGGACACATCTATTATGCAGACACAGTGCCCTCGGGTTTGTTCACTATGTCCACACCCATTCCTCCCCGATTCCCCTGCTCAGCCCCATTCTGTCATCCACATGTGACTGACAAGGAAACTGCGGCTCGCCCAGGTGTGTCACTTGTAAAAATCCCGAAGTTAGTGAGGGTGGAGGCCGATCTGGGACATCCATGGCCTCACGCAGGTCTCTGAGAGCCTGGAGGGCAGTGAGGAGAGGTTCAGCCACCTGCGTTTCATAGCGGAGAAGTACAAAGCTCAGAGATGCTGAGGGACCTGCCCCAGGTGGTACAGCTGAGATTCCACCCCATGACTAGCGTCCTTTCTGATATACGGTGCTGTCACTTAGACAGTGATGCTGCTAATTTTGCACGAACAACTAGTAATTAATTGGCAATCATCAGAGTGAGGGCCTGAGAGTTTGGAGAAAAAGAGAAGTCAGGAAAGAATGGACTCCGCACGGTCCCTGACTTCGTTTCATAATGTTTATTTTCCATTCATATGCCACTCAGCATGTCTCATATATTTTTAATGAGAACATTCTATTAATGCCAGTGGGATTGATTTTTAAGGGCGCATTAGGAGCAGCAAAACACGACTGCTGTGCAGAATTGACTAAGCTCCATTATCCAGCCACATTCACTCTGACCTTAACCCTGGCCAGCAGAGAGAAACGGGACCTTAGCATGTTTCGAGAAACCTGTCTCCCAGAATGGGAGAAGGCCCGAGCCCATTGTGTTTTGGAACATGGGTTCCTTCTAAATGGCCTTGCATGAGGAGCTGACCACAGAGCCAGCCCGGGTGTGGATCGAGCGAGAAGTCGGAGGGGCTGCATGGTCCCACGTGCTCCGCCCCTCCACCCCCTGGGCCTGGCATCCAGCAAAGCTCGCACGGACACACAGAGAGTCTAGGAATGGACTCCAGCTCTGGGTGAGGTTTGCGCCTCAGTTCCCTCACCTGTGTACTGGGTATAATTCTCATACTTAATCCATATGCTTCCAGTGGCGGTTAAGTGGGTTAATAAATGTGAAATGCTTAGCACCGTCCCTAGCCTGTACGATGAGCTATAGAAAAGCTAGCTAATACTATGGTGATAGTTGATGCTTTTGTTATCTCGAAGAAGGAAAGCATGGTCAGATCTCTCAGAAGCCTGGTACGGATTCTCCAGGTGTGAAGAAGACGTATTACACTCAGGTAATCTTCCGTGACGGAAGCTTAGGATGAGATACAGAACATTTTCTCCACCAGAATTCCTTGGACAGCCGTCTATTTGTCCAGAAGTATCAGCAATAACTTCTATTGTGAAGGGGGTAACCCCGCGGGCGCTGAGCTGAGCCTCACAGCTGTTTTCTATGTCTGCTGGTTCTTTAACTTTGGGGTGTTTGCACCTGTATGGGTTTGAGCAAAGCTGAGCTGTTCTGGGAGGTAAAAGCATGAGGGGTTTGAGGTTCCACAAGAAGAGAAAGATGACGGCAAGGAGGTATTGCCAGGGAGGATGAGGTGAGAGGATGAGCAACACAGCAACCACAAAACCTACAGATAGCAGTGAGCCCAAGGAAGGCTTTGGACAGAACATTTGTACAGTTAATGTGGGATTTTGAGTGGTTTGTAGCAGAACTTAGGACATAAATCCCCTCCTCTGTCCCTTCCACGAACTCTTTGATGGAACTATAAAATTCACATAGGGAAAATGCTTGCCTTTAATAGTAATCAAAGAGATGCTGGCAAAAACAATGATAAATAATCTGATACCATTTTAAAAAGTACAAATAATGGCATAGATGTGATAAGATAATTACTCCGACATTGCTCATGCCAAGGTCACTGGGACAAACCTTCAGGCAATCAGCAAGCTGTACCAAAGTCATATAAACATGTATATCCTTGAACTCAATTCTATTTCTGGGGATTTGTCCCAAGGAAATAATTTAGAAGAAAAAAAATTCTGAATTCTGGAAGATATTGAATGTTAATTGGGGAATTAACTTTAATAGAGAAAAAAGAAAAAGACTAGATCTCACAAAAACGGTTAAGTCAGGAATTTTATAACCACTCTATGGAAGCTTAGGTGGTCATTAAAATGGTAATTTTTCAAGCAAAGTGGAAAATGCTTATGATATGATATTAACTATAGAAAAGCAGGACACATCATTATATTTATACCTTAATAAGTGTGCAAGCTATGTTTGGGCCTAAACAAGGGTTAGACAGGAATACAGAAAAAAGAAGCTGACTGATTTATTGAGAGGTGGAATTGTGTGTCTGCGTGCTTAAATTTTTCAAATCCTTTATTCTTTTTTTTTAAAGATTTTATTTATTTATTTATGTGTCATAGAGAGAGAGAGAGAGTGAACGCACAAGCAGGGGGAGCAGAAGGCAGAGGGAGAAGCAGGCTCCCTGCTGGGCAAGGAGCCCGACTGGGGACTCCATCCCACCCGAGCCAAAGGCAGACGCTTAACCAACTGAGCCACCCAGGTGTCCCTCTTTTCTTTTCTTTTCTTTTTTTTTTTTTTAAGATTTATTTGTTTATTTGAGAGAGAGAGAGATAGAGCCTGGGACGGGGAGGGGAAAAGCAGAGGGAGAGGGAGAGAGAGTCTCAAGCAGACATCTCGCTGAGCATGGAGCCCGATACAGGGCTCGATCTCATGACCCTGAGATCACGACCTGAGTTGAAACCAAGAGTGTGCCACCCAAGTGCCCCTCAAATCCTGTATGCTTATTCAAGTGTTGCAGAACCCCTGTCTCCCCTCCCTGGCAAGGCGCTAGAACGGCATACAGGACTCAGCCCCTGGTGGGGCTCCAGAGCCAGGGTGAGGAGTGAGATCAGGTAAACATTCCTGGGGCTGGAACAAGGGGCACTTGGCCTCTGCAGCTGGGCCAGCGTGGTTGCAAGGAGCAGGGGCAACTCTGCAACATCAGTTTTAGGAATCTAGACAAGATGGAATACAACTGACAACACTCTCAGAGGCAAAGAGATGGTTGGCCTCTTTAGAGGGCACCCATCTCATGGGAGAGGACCAAGCAGGACACAAATCAAGGAGGACTCCATGGTGCTCGGGGCTGAGTTTCCCCATGTGGCTTTGGGGAAGGGTGGGTGGTGACCTGCTGCTGGGTGGCATTACACAAAAGGTGGGTTCCCCTGGCTACTCTCTGAGTTGCATCCTTCCCAGGTGAATGGATACTAGAGTTACCACCGATGGCCTTGCCACAAGCCAGGCGTCCCTCTACAATATCCTCAGATTCCTCGTTCCAGGTGACTGGGAAGATCAGCAGAGGTTAAAGGGGATGGTGCACTCTCCATGCAAAGGGCAGGGGAGTTAATGTAAAAAAAGGTGGGCTTTCTGGGACAAACACCTGGAGTCCAACACTAGTAGGCTGATGACTTCTAATTCAGAGGAAGAATGTTTGGGAAAAGGAGCAAAACGATACTCCAGAAGCAATGGGACACAGGTGCGGATATCTCTTTGGAGTCCTATTCAGATGTTCAGAGAACAGTAGTCACCATACTGCTCAAAGAGCTTCACTCTTTCCTCTCTGCTTCTTTCATCTCATGGGAAGACAGGTCTTGCCCCTTAGGCCACTGGTTGCCGATCAGGGGTGATCTTACCCCGAAGGGATGTTTGGAAATGTCTGGAGACGTTTTTGGTTATCACAACTGGAAGGGAGTCCTACAGGCATCGGAACCAGGTTGGTGCTAAACATCTTATAATGCACAGGACAGGACTCCACAATAGCCCTGAATGTCAGTAGTACCCAGGTTGAGAAACTCTGCTTTAGACCCATCCCACTTACTGGGATGCCCACCACAATGGCCAAGAATAAATGATGATGGTGATGGTTATGGTGGTGGTGGTCGTGGTGGTGGTGATGGTGTCAGCCCATACTTATCATGCACATGTAGTTTGCATATACTAATTCATCAGATCCTTCCAACCCAACAAGATAGGCAGAGGTTATTATTCGTATTGTTTTTAAAGATTTTATTTATTTATTTGACAGAGAGAGACATAGCAAGAGCAGGAACACAAGCAGGGGGAGTGGGAGAGGGAGAAGCAGGCTTCCTGCTGAGCAGGGAGCCCGATGTGGGACTCGATCCCAGGACCCTGGGATCATGACCTGGGCCGAAGGCAGACGCTTAACGACTGAGCCGCCCAGGCGCCCTATTATTCCTATTTTGAAGGTGAGACAATCTAGGGCAGTAATTTGTCTGAGGTCACACAGCGAGTGTAAGCATAAGGCAGAACTGATTTAGAAGCCTTGGTGTCTCATGCCCTTCTACTTGCAAGCTTTTTCCACCGCAATGGTTGAGTTCTGTGACTATAAAAAGAAAGAAAGGCTGAACGATGCTCCCAAATCCTGAGTTTGTCCTGGGCGTTACACATTAGTGGTGGAACCAGGATTCCTCATTCCCAGAGTACTCTAAACACACACACCCAAGAGATGCACAGAGACTTATAGAGACTGGCAGGATGTGTGTTCCTATTACTGACACCATTGTGAAGTTGGGGATTTGGTTGCTTATCTAATTCTTCTGTGTATCTTATATCAATTAGAAAGCCATGTGCGAACAGAACACCACCACCCACTAATTTCTCTTTTTGTTGTAGTCGATGCTCTGTAGTAACTATGGATAACTAAAAGTCATAGACATTTCCCCTAGAGCTAAGTATGAATTAAGTGTAAATTTGCTTGATGTTTTCTTTATTTGCCAAAATAAAAGACTTGATTGTGTCCTGGGCATTTGCATGGAATTGATAGCCACTAGTTTTCATGAAGACTCACATCCCCAACCATGGTTTTCCTGAGAAACACCAAGCTTGATGCCACCAGTCTTTACCCAGGTGTGTTGCCCTTCCTTCTGTTAAGAGTGGCACTAACAGAGGTTGGAAACCCAACTGCTTCATAACTGGCTGGAATATAAAGCTGGCATTATAAAATTGGCAGAGATAAAATAATCAAGAATGGCATCCAAATGCCTGGTCCAGATGGTCAAGTGAAGCCATCCAGCATTATGGAGCTAGAGCATGGAGGAGTCTGAGTGAGAAATGGCGGTGGGAACTGGGAAAGGTTGGCTCAGTGATTCTTTTGAACTATGAACTGTGGCTCTGGGTATGTAGAGGCTTCTGAGTATTGTGTTGTAGTGTCTTTTTAAAAAAATTGACATATAATTGACATATACATTATGTAAGCTTCAGATGTACAAAATGATGACGTGATACATTTATATATTGCAATGTGATCACCACTACAATTTAGCTCCACATTCTTGCCAACGCTTGTTATCTTTTGTCTTCTTGATGATAGTCATTGTAACAGGGGTGAGGTGATGTCTCATGGTGGTTTTGATTTGCATTTCCCTGATGTTCATGATATTGATCATCTTTTTCATGAACCTGTTGGCCATTTGTGTGTCTTCTTTGGAGAAATGTCTATTCAATTCCTTTGTCTACTTTTTAATTGCATTGTTTGTGTTTTTGTTATTAAATTATACAAGTTCTTTATATATTTTGGATATTTACCCCTTAAGCACAAGTGACAAAAGCAAAAATCAACAAAGTGGAACTCTATCAGACTAAAAGTAACAACAAAATGAAAAGGCAACGTACAGGATGAGAGGAAATATTTGCAAGTCATCTAGATCTGTGTTACAGTGTCTTGAATCAGGGTTTGGTTATTCTGTGAGTAACAGCTATTTTAATAGGACCGTTCTTCACCCCGAAGACATTAAAATGCTACTTTTGTAAACTGATAAGAACAGATACTACACTTGATCTTAGCCAAAAGGCCGAGAAGCGATTAAAATGCTACTTCTTTAAATTACCACTAATGGGTACTAGAATTTTAGGAGATAGGGGTGGGGTCTGGGATGGGATGAAACCGTAGGGTACTGTTGGATCTCAGGAACACCTAGTAGAGACTCCAAGGCTGCTGGGGATGCTCCTCTTGAAACTTTTCCCTCTTCTTGGCTTTGCTCTGTCAGCAGCACTCAACCCACCTTGCAAAAAGCTCCTGCACCTCACATTTCAAAATGTTGCCCCCCTCCAACCCTAGTGGGACTGATTCTCCTAACTCAGGTCCACTGAGAAAAACACAACAGGTAGACCTTAATTAGCCGCATGAGTGGCGTGTGCACCCTCTAGGTGATCAACTGTCACCAAGGAAGTGGGGGCCATGATAGGCTGTTCCCTCCAGAGTCAAAATAGCCATACAGCACTTCCTCCGTGGCTGTTAATATTCCAAACATTTACTCGCGTAAGCTTTTACTCCTCATCACAACACTAGGAGGCAATCCATGACGGAGGTACTCTTTTTTTTTTTTTTAAGATTTTATTTATTTATTTGACAGAGAGAGACACAGCAAGAGAGGGAACAGAAGCAGGGGGAGTGGGAGAGGGAGAAGCAGGCTCCCCGTGGAGCAGGGAGCCCGATGTGGGACTCGATCCCAGGACATTGGGATCACGACCTGAGCCAAAGGCAGACGCTTAACGACTGAGCCACCCAGGCGCCCCAATGACGGAGGTACTCTTAAGATCACCCCTATTCTGGGGATGCAGAACTAGGCACAGAGAGGT
Organism: Neomonachus schauinslandi; assembly: GCF_002201575.2. Lineage (NCBI taxonomy): Eukaryota > Metazoa > Chordata > Mammalia > Carnivora > Phocidae > Neomonachus > Neomonachus schauinslandi. The sequence goes on from NC_058411.1 coordinate 141,297,969, forward strand.
CAGAGACTTGTCCAAGGTAAGTTGCAAAGTTGGGATTAGAATCCAGGCAATTCTGACCCAAAGCCATGCTTTGAACCACTAGTCCATAGCAGGTCTTACTGCATGTTGGAGAGGAGAGGGAGCGAAGTTGCCCCGAAGAGGGTAGATATTCTGAGAAGAGAGGAAGGGGTGGTGGGCAGCCCGGTACTTAACATCTCTCATTCTTACCGTGTATCACACTAGGATGGCATCTGCTCTGTACCTGGCGGCCAGGACAGCCTTGTAAGTGATAGAGGTTTTTGCTTTTTTTTTTTTTTTTTTTTTTTTTTTTTTAAAGATTTTATTTATTTATTTGACAGAGAGAATGAGACAGAGAGCACATGAGAGGGGGGAGGGCCAGAGGGAGAAGCAGACTCCCTGCCGAGCAGGGAGCCCGATGCGGGACTCGATCCAGGGACTCCAGGATCATGACCTGAGCCGAAGGCAGTCGCTTAACCAACTGAGCCACCCAGGCGCCCCGAGGTTTTTGCTTTTTGCATCATCCGTACTTGTTCTAATTTTATTCTCTCTTGGTGTTTGAAGAGCCTCTGTGAAAACTGCAGACATCTGTGCTGAGGAGAAGCAAGAGAGCCGGCTGTGTCCAGGCTGAAACAGGAGAAACCATGTTTGTAGGTGTCGGGCAGCAGGATGTGGGAGCAGAGCCCCGTAAGGAGGACACAGGGGGAGCATTTGAGCTTGGTGGTGAGGCCACAGCTCCCCAGGTAAGGATTGACTTCAAAGTGTTCCAACTTTGGGGACCCTGCGTCTTGTTTTTAAGGGTGCTGAGACCCCTTAGGAGGTCATAGTGGGGCTTTTCATGGCCCCACAGCTTAACACCATTTGGGTACCTGCCCCAGACCGAAGCAGGTCCCAGAGGTAGACGGGGATGTTTGTGGGTAAAGACGTGGTTGTTTAAATGGGAAAAAGTAAAAGTGGAAAAGGGAAAGCCTGGGTGTAGAGCACATCCCACTTCCGAGGAGCAGGAAGTTTGAAACAGCCTGGAGTCAGGAAGGCATCCAGAAGGGGCTTCCTGTGGCTTCCTGAGACCTGACCCATCGGCGGGACTCCTGCTTTTCCAGGCACAGGTGTTTGAAGGGCTCCCGGGCAGGGAAGGCCTTTCTGTCCGTCCAGCCAGCTTTTCCGCGTGCAACTGGTGAGCCCGGGAAACGTGGCTGGCCGTGGCCAGCCATGGGGCATCCAGGGGGCGGACAGGGGGCAGGGGCATCCGAACTGGGTTAGGTCCCTGATTCTCTTCCTGACCTGCTGGTCGCTGGCTTTGTCCTCTGGGCTTCTCACCCATGGTGCATTTGTACTTGGAAGGAAGGTCTTGAAGGAGAGTGACCCAATTATGATTGCATCCTCTGAGCCAGGGGGGGACACGCTGATTTATAGGCCACTTCCCCAACTCACACGTTCACCGTCCTGCAGCTCCTCACAACCCTGCCCAGCACCATATTCGTTTCTGAGCAGACCTCACCCTGCTCAGGAGGCTCTGGGCTCTGCATACCAGAGGGATGAAAGGTAGTTTTGACTCCAGTTGTGGAAAGGAAGTGGGGAGAGCAGTTTAATATTCCTGCCAGAGTGCCCTACAAGATCAAATTTCTGCCTTTTTTTTTTTTTAAAGAGAGAGAGTTGGGCTCACTCCACCAAAACAAGTCAAGAAATGGCCATGCTATTTGCTGTTGAGAAGGAGGAGCTGTGATTCACTTTGATGTGAGATTAATAGAACGTATTCCTGTTTATCACTCCTTTCCATAGATCAAAACTAAAAGCCTTAGCCTTTTCTGGCATTTGCATGTTTCAAGCATTGTGCTTTTCATAGAATCAGAAATCCATTCCCTCAGGCTACTCCAGGTAGGAACTAAAGAGATATTAGGGGAACTTGCTCTTTTTATTTTTAAATGTGTCTTGAGTGATTGAAGAAAACCACTTCCTTTGTTCCCATGTTCTGAATCTCCAGCTGAAGACTCAAGATTACTGGGGAGGGGACTGGGGAGATGTTGGTAGGTCATCTACCCCTTGATTTCCTCCAACTCCAACACGCTTCTCTCCTTACAAGCTAAGTACACTGGCTTCCACCACCAAGCTCAGGTGAGAGATCGTGAGGTTCTACCCACTGAAAAGCAAGGCTTTGATCTGTGATAGGGTTTCCTTGATCTAACTGGGTGGCTTACAAACATTGATTAACCAGCGACTGTGTGCCAGGAGCTGCCGTTGGCGCAGGGAAAGTGGAGATGAATCAGATTCACGTCCTGGCCCTCCCGGAATCCACGTTCTTGGGGACAAACAGCTAGCCGATTAATTACAGTGCAGAGTTATAAATGTTCATCCCATTTTTGGAGCGTTGCCAAGGAACACTAATTCTGACCTGGAGATCAGAGCAACTGTGTCTTGAAGGATGAGTAGAAGTTCTAAGATCAAAGGAATGGAGAGGGGACTTGTGAGGAGCAGAGAAAGCATCAGGCGAGGAAGGGTCTGAGGGAGTGAGGGACCCTCGGGGGGACACAGCGTGTGCGGCCGGCTGAGGAGCATGTCAGAGGATGTGGAGACACAGCCGATGAGATCACAGCATTAGAAAGGGGAGCAGGAGATGAGGCCTGAGGGTTTTGCAAATCATGCCAAAGAGTTAGGTTCCATTTTATAAGAACAGAGACCCATCAAAGTGTTTTAAGCAGGGAGGTGGAGGGCCATTTGTGGGAAAGCAGTGAGGGCAGGAAGACTTCTCAGACCTATGGTCTGGATGATGAACCCAGAGGACTCGAGAATGGCAGCAGGACCGAGAACAGAGATGAGGGGTCAGATGCTACAAATATTTGAAGATATTTTGGGGAAAACAGAGATTTAAAAAAAAAAACAACCCTAAATAATTAGGTTTACCACTTCCTGGCTGATTGATATTGGCCAAGACTCTCTCTAGGATTCTATTTTCTGGAGCTCTACAATATGGACAGTAATCATAATATCAACTATCAACCTCAGCCAAGGACCTCAGCCGCCCGGCTCTGAAGTCACTGCTGGTTTGTGCCCAGCCTTGCATGGCTGGGGTTGCTCCCAGGGTCCACGTTCATGGGGGACACAAGTCCTGGACATCTGACTTTGGCTTGCAGACTCTCTGACAGCCTTTCTGAGTCTCCCTTGGACTGGCTGGGACCAAGGACATCGCTATGCACCCTCCCCCCGCTCCCCTCCCCAGTGGGTCAGAGGCTTGCACGGTGCCACTGCCCCCAGCCTTCCCCACTTTTCCTCACAGGTGACTCAACTAATGAAATCCTTGCATATTTAATCCCATTAGGGCATCTGCCTTTCAGAGAACCTGGACTGAGATGGTGATTGGTAAATTTTAAAACTATGCAGAGCAACCCAATTACCCACAGATTGATGAATGCACAGGCAAAATGTCGTATATCCACAAAATGAAACATTATTCATTCATAAAAAAGGAAGTACTTACACACACTACAACATGGATCTGCTTGAAGATACGAGAAGTTCTTACGCTACGTGACAGACGTCAATTACACTGCCACATTGGTATGAAATATTCAGAATATTCAGAATGGGCCAATTCATAGAAACAGAAAGAAGACTGGCGATTGCCAGGGGCTGGGAAGAAGGGGGAAATGAGTCTATTTTGGGAACTGGATGTTTCTTGGGAAGTTTACTTTAGCTCTGGGACTAGTGGTGGTAATTGTGCCACGTGGTAAGTGTCCTAAATACCACTGATTCGTGTACCTTAAGACGGTTAAAATGGTGACTTTTACGTCATGTGTATGTTTCCACAGTTAAGTCCTCTACGCAGGTGTTGGGCACATTATTGTTAGAAAAGTAGTTCCTCTCGGTTGGCATGCCCCACCGCCCAGCTCCTCGATCCTTTCTCTCCTGGCTTCTCCTCCCCACCGATCCGGTGAAACTCCTTCACTACCATCGCCAGCCCCGTGGTTGCTCTGCCGGAAGCCATCTCCGCTGTGGCCCCTGACAAGCAAGGCCTCCTCCCTTCGCCTCGTTGTTGTCTTGTGAAGCGAAGCCCTTGGCTCGGATGTTGCTCATTCCCCTGCTCCCTTTAAACCTTGGTGCTCCCAGGGTTGGTCTCAACCCCTTCTCAAGAAATGGTGACAGCCTCCAAAAGTCCACCTCAGCCTCATGTGGTCCCTCGAGTTCCAGCCTCCTCCTGGAACAGAGCTGGGATGCTTCCCGGGCTCCCTACCCATCCCGGGGTCACCACCAGACACACACACGGGGTTTCACTTTGGACTTGTGCCTCTCTCTCAATCTCCAAACCAGCTTTTGTCTACAGTCCCGTCAAAGCTGTCATGTTCGTTCAGTTTAAGTGCACGTGGCTGGGACCCCTCGGCACTGCTCCCGTGATGGTCCTCCCTGCCACTAACCTGGACCACACAACAGCCTCTTACTGGTCTCCATGCCTTCCTTACCACCTCTTTCCAAAACATCCTCTGGGTCGCTGCTAACATAATTTTCAACAATGCAAATGTGACTACGTCACTGCCCAGCGTGGAAGAACCCTTCAGGGTCCCCATGTCCCTCCTTCTGTGACATGACCGCCGAGTCCTGCAGGAGTCCCACGCTGGGTCCTCATCCTCCCGCACGTCTCGGCTTGCAGGCTGCCCTGCTCTTCCTTCTGGCCCAGAGGCTCTCAGCCTGGGCTCGTAGGAGATCACCTGGGGGATGATGGCCGAGCACCCCTGACCAGAGATTCTGGGCTGGGGCCCCAGACACTGGTGTTTTGTTTTGTTGGTTGAAGCTCCCAGATGCTGCTAATGTGCGTCCAACTGGAACCAGCCTTCCTTGTGAGGGGTGTAGAGACCCCAGGTCCCCCTGGTGCAGAGTAGAAGGAACCAAGGTAGGCGGCTTTCCATCCCCCATCCTGTCATGACGTTTTAAAGAAGGAGTTTACCACCAGCTGTGTAGCAAAAATTCCTGGAAACCTTCCCTGGGGACCTGCTGAAATGCAAACTAGCTTCCTTCCTACCTGCTGGAGAGGGGAAGGGGTGGAGGCTTAAGTGTCTGAGCTGAGTGGGGAGTTGAAGGCTCCTGAGGAGCAGCTGGGTGGGGTGGGGAGGCTGGAGGATGACTCTGGCAAGAATCACCTGTCACGTGGCCACCACCTCGATTCCCCCCTTCCCCTCAAGGACTGTGGTAACAGCATCACACTCTGGCTGCCTCCAATAGAACCTGGCTCACAGTTTGGCAACCAGAACCTGGCGGCGGTCCGGGTGGGGGCACAGGTGGTTTTTTCCGAGGACATGAGGAAGACTCTGCCCCGTGCCTCTCTCTCTCTCTCTCTCTCTCTCTCTCTCGGCCTCTGGCAGTTTGCTGGCCACCTTTGGCCATCTTCTCTCGTGGTTCTGCTGGGGTTCCTTAGCTAGCGGACTCATCACCCCCATCTCTGCTTTCGTTGTCACATGGCGTTCTCCCTGCATGCATCTCTCTGTCCAGATTTCCTCTTTTTATAAAGAGCCCCGTCATTGGATTAGGAGTCCAACCAACTCCAGTATGACCTCATCTCAACTAACTGCACCTGTAATGACCTTATTTCCAAACACAGTCACATTCTGAGCTACTCGGGGTCAGGACCCTGACACATGAATTTGGGGGGGTGACACAGTTCAGCTTATGTCACTGCAGAGAGGCAGGCAGCCCAAAGGTTTACCTGACGGATGCCTAAAAGGGGGCGGGGACATCTCTAACACGGGGAGTGTGTCACCCCTCCCGTCTGGTCCACCCAAAGCCACTCGAACCCAAGCCAAGAAATGAAAAAGAGACCACGTCTGCACCACATCCCAATCCGCTCAACCACCTGAATTTCCTTTTAACCCCTCTAACCGTGTTTACATCCCAGATCCCCACTGCCAATTTTAAACCTTGCTTTTATTCAACTGATGGGCCTAGTTGTGGGGCAGATGCATCTTCTTGTCTGAGATCGAGAAACCGAACTAAAAGCCCTTTTACGGATGTGCCATTTCATTATTCAAATCTGATTTACAAGAACAGCTGGAAGAAATGGAGGGAACTAGCGGTTTAGCGAAGGGTTAAAAATAGCAAATGACATTTGGGACAGCCGCACTGAAGGTAAGTCAGTCGGCTGAAGACATGGAGAACAAATTTCCTTTCCTGCCCGCCCTGGCCGTTGCTGAGGGGCTGTTCCCTGTGTGGTGGGACACCTCGCAGCGTCCCTGGTCTCTCCGTGGAAAATGCCAGTGGTATCTGCAGACAGCCAAACGTCCTCTGAAGGGCAAAATCATCCCCAGTTGAGAATCACAGTCTTCGAATATGCAAAAGCAGTTTGTAATTCTGAGATGCTACGCGGTGTGTGGGAAGATTTCATTTGTTACTTCCGACAGCTGAGTGGTTCGTCATTCTTCCCAGTTTATAGATGGGGAAATAGGGCCAGTTGTTTGATGACCTGCTTCGGGCCGCACTGCAGGTGGGTCACGGCCCGGCGTGCTCTAGACGACACTGTAATCACCGCAAGCTTCTCTTCTAAGAGGTTTCAATCGCTCTCTCCTACAGAAAAGGGTGTTGTTCCCAAGTCGCCACCAGAGGATGTCTCTGGGGGTTCCCCATGCTCATCCCTGGGCTTGCTGGGACCTGTTCCTGCAGATGCTGCTAGCATGGATCTCACAGACTTGCATGCAGTTCCGGGACGATCAGGCAAGCACGTGCGCATGCACGTCCTTCCTGGTGAGTGTTTATTTCAGGTCACGTTCTCCTTGCAGGGGCATGCACAGCTACTGAGGACAGATCCCCGTGTTTAAATGGCATAAAATGCAGGGTGTGAATGAGATACCCCTCCCTCCCATCTCTGCTGTGGTCACAGGGGCTGATCGTATTCAGCCTGCCAATTGTGGGAAGCTTAGTTAATCTCATTAAATGAAGCCAGTCCTCTCCCTTCTCCATGCAGGAATGGTTTTAATGGCCCAACAAAGGGTTCAGCCCAGTGCACCATGAATTTGAGATAATGTCCCATGTTGGGTTAACTGAACTCTCCTGCCAGCAGAGTGGGTACCATCTGCCCATTTATTGACAGCCTTGTCAGCAAAAATCTGGAGTCTGAGGGTTGGCAGGCAGCCAACTTGCCTTCCACTGTCTCTCCAGCGTCTCAGTAACAGATGTTGTGCCTCATGCCTGGAGCTGCTGTTGGCAAATTGCTGCATGCTCATGTTATTTATCAGGGGTGGAGGGAGGGCAGGAAGGGAGACGTGTTTTCCAGGAAGGAGTTTGTATCCCTTTCCAGGTTCTCTTTTTGCAGACAAAAAAAAATCACTTAAAACTGACTTTTTAAAAGGTGAAATAATCAGCTTATTGTTCAATACCGCCCACCCCCAAAAATATTCCAAACCCTATAACTCTTGGAAGTGCCAAATCACGAGTTATGCAAGTTACATGAGCAGGGACCATGATCCATCCCCCTTACAATGTCCCTGCCCCTAGAACATGCTTTTTAGTCACAGTGTTACACAAAAGCGACTGAGTTGGGAGGATCTTTCAGGAATATTACCTGACTCATCAAGCCTTCTTATCTCTCATCAATGGAAATCGATCAAGGTGCTGTTTACTGAATGAATCGAGAGTCAAGTGTGACTCAGTGAGGAGAGGTTTGGTATGTCCTTGATAGAAGACATTTCCCTGGCAGCACCTTTCCTTTTCAAGGAACAAACGGGAGGAACGGGATTAAGAAGTGGATTACAGCTTCTCTGTGGAGCTTTGTACCCATGTCCCGAGCAGGCATTCCAAGTTGGACACTCCTAGGTGGAGAGTCTTCTTATAAAAGCAGGCTTCAGTGGAATTTCTTCCCCTCAAGTGTGATTCTCCCAACCCCTGGTCCATGTGGGCTCTGTGTTTTCATCCAGCCATAACAAAGGGAGTCTTGGATCAGGAGAGAAAAATCATGCAGGGGGATGGCATCCCAGGAGAGAGAATCATTGACCTGCGGGAATAGGGGGAGGCAGGTGGCCTGGCGGGGGTGTCTGCAGCTCCCTGAGCCACATCGAAGGTTGATTACTCCTCACTGCTGTGCACATTGAAAAGGCAAAGCTCCTGCCGAGGAGGAATCGAGGAACTTGCCAGGAAAAAGGGCCAGGAGAGGGCGTCTCTCCCAGCCCAGGGGACTGAGAACAGGTTGGCCCCAGGGAGGCACCGGAAGCCCCATATCCCTCCTGGATAGCTGTAGGCAAGCAGCAAAACCGTGCAAGCGCCTGTCTTGTGTCTGGTGCTCCCTCCACTTCGCTGAGACAGATTTCACTGTCTTCCGATGAGCGGGTCTCAAGCATAAACGAGACAATGAAAGCTGATGCGAGTGAGTGCAAAGCTCATAGGATGGGAAGCCCCCAACCAACTGGAGAAGGCATCATCTACAGGTTCGGCTCCAGTGCGTAAGCAGAAGGCCCGCTGGTCACGTTCGGCGTTTAGATTGCACTTTGTTGTCGAAACATGGGTTTCAGATGCATTTTCCTCCCCATCGGAAGGCTTTCTTCCTTGCTGATGTCCAAGCTGGCCTGTGCCTTCTGGCACTTGCTTCGGGTTAGGACAACGGCTTGGTTATGTGCTCGTGGGAATGCCCGTGGGACAGTGACAGGAGACCAGATGCTCGGCCGGCATGGGTGACCTGGAGAAGGCCAGGTTCAGAGAGGTGACCTTCAGATCAGAGATGGCTCGCATCACGGCTGGGGGCACCGCTTTCCTTGACCAATAAGACCTGGTTTCTGGGGCCAAAAGGACCCCGAGACAACGTTGCCCTGTGCACACACCCAAAGTGGGGCCTCTGGGGCACGGCTGAGGGCTTACACCCTTTTAAGCTGCCTGCCAAATACCCACGGCTCTGAGTTCATAGTGAAGCATCACAGGGCGCATTTGCTGTTTGAGGGAAGCCGCGGCTGGCCGGGTAAGGAACCGGGGTCATGTGGCCTTGTCTGTCTAGCCTCTGTGAGTTTGGGGGAAGGGCTTCCAGGACAGCAGGCGAACTGGAGACCAGGCCTGGATCTCGCCTTTCCCTGGGCCTCCCGGGAGGCTGAGAGGTTTCTGCTGCCTCCCCCACCACAGCCTCTGCCTCCACTCCCTTGGCACCCGGCAGCAGGTGGGAGCCCGGCAGGCAGCCAGTGCCCCCTCTTCTGCTCCCTTCTCTCCTGCTCCACCTGCCAGGGCAGGAAGGACTGGGGACCCTTGCCCCAGGACTGGGGACCCTCCCTTCATTCTCGGTGTGCCGCCAAATTGCCCCCTGCAGGGACACGTCCCACACATGTGCCAAACCAACAAGCTCTCAGGACCCGACACTGAAAGGTAATGAGGGAAAGAGTTCAGGTGCCGGTTAAGTTGGAGCTGTGGGGACTGTGAGGATCGCCCCACTCGGACAGGGCACCGCTGCTCAGGCCCCACGTGCTCATGTCACATCTCCCAAGTTTTCAAGAAAAGCCGCACATTCTAATTTTTGTATAAAATTTTTGGAATTTTCACATACTGGTAACAAATCCCAAGTTTTCTTAAGTACTAAGTGAACCACCTCTGCAGGGCATGTGAGGCCCAGGGGCTGTCAGTGTGTGATTTCTGCCCCAAACGTGTGAAGGTAAAGCTATAAACAAACCCCTTTTGTGGCTGGTGGGGGTCATGGGGCTGTGCACGGTGGTTCTGCTCGGTGAACTCCTTCTCGAGGGTTCTGAGCTCCTCTGGGAGTCCCATTTTGGTTTGTGTTCTTGGGGGATAGCTGAAGCCCTTCAAAGCAGCAACCACGAGAAGGAAACCAAATTGTGAATAAAGAGACTGTTCTAGGCCCCACCTTGCCGGGGTTTAATATCTGATCTAAGTGTATTTGCTTTCTCTGCTGTGTAACAAATGACCATAGACTCCGGGGCTTAAAGCAATGCAGATTCGTTGTTGCACAGCCTGGGTCAGCAGCTCAGAGTCCCAGTAGCACTTGGCTGGGGCTGTGCATGCTCATCCGAGGCTCAGGGTCCTCTTCCAAGCTCACGCAGGTTGTTGGCAAAGTTCATTTTCTTGTAGTTGTAGGACGGAAGTCCTCAGCTCCTTTGAGAAAGTTGTCTGCCATGTGGCCCTGTCTGCAACATAGCAGTGTTTCTTCAAGGCCAATCAGAGAACCTCTCTTGCTTTGAATCTCCAATTTCATTTAGGACTCAACTGATTAGGCCAGGCCCACCCAGGCTCATCTCCCTTTTAATGAACTCAAAACCAACTGATTAGAGACCTTCAATCCATCTGAGAAATTCTTTTGCCTTTGCCCCCATCTAACATAGCCTAACCAGAAAGTGAAATCCATCACGTGAACAGTCCCACCCGCACTCAGAGGAGGGGATTAAACAGTCATATACACCAGGGGGCAGGAATCTGGGGGACCGTATCAAAATTCTGCCTACCACAGTCAGAAAAACTCCTTTTCTCTCTGATTTTTAATTATCCATGTGTGATCTAAGATGTGACAGTGTGATCTCAAAGAGTACATTGGACGATGATAGCTATTAGATGCTCATCCGAAGAGTGACAGGGACCAATTGGGGTTTGCAAGGTAACTCTGAAACAAAGCTGAAGTCTCACTCAACAATTGATTTGCTCAGTTCTAGGACAGATGAAATGTAAGGCACATAAATGGTTCACGAATACCCAGGCCTTAGAGCGGTCTTCTCGGTTGTGTTGATCCAGATCATTAAGGCTTGGTTCTTCACGAACAGAGATTCAGCTGGATCATAAGCTTGATTGCTTCTGAGTCAGTGTTGGTATAATGACAGTGAGAGCCTCTCATGAGAAAGTCGGGTCACCATCCTGAGAACTCAGGTCCCCTTCTTATGCCTCTCTCCCTCCTGGAGGAAGGAGTAGAGGCTGCAGCGCCAGGAGCATCACCTGTCTTGGCTCTGTCTTTTGCTGCATGCTCTCTCTGCCCTTCCCATCTCTCTGGTTACTCAGGGGGAGATGCACACCTCCACTCTGGCCAGAGCTTGTCTCCCACTGGTTTGCAAGATCTCCAGACCACAGCAACATCCAGGCAGGGATTGGAAATCAGTGCTGTCTACGTCTACAGAAGAGAGAACGCACCGATGTCGGCATCCTCAGAAGGAGGGGCTCACGTGAGCTAAAGAACGCTCAATCTACCAGCAGCCAAATTTCTCAGTGAAAGCCACAGAAGCTCATTTCTCAAGAATCAAGCAAATCTGGGCCTGCTGCTCTCTGTGTTCAACGGCACAAGAGGGAAAAGCCTTGCTGAAATCCTCAGCCCGTCAGTGAGGAGCACTGACCTCTCAACACTTCTATTTCTAAAAGAAAGGGCTAGAGATTCAAGAAAGCCCATCTCTCCAAAATCCGCAGGCTGGTGTGGAGACCTTTCGTGGTAGAAAGAAAAGTTTGGGAACCTTCTAGAAGGGCTTGCTAACTACCTAGGAAAAACACCCTTTGGGGAATTTTAACAAATACAGAATTGGCTGTATCTTTCCCTCCACTGTATTTGTCTGTGGCTCTTCCTGAGTTTGTTAGGAATTACATGTAGTTTGTGTAGTTCAGTTACTTGATGGGCTCTTTCATGTTGATCAGGAAAATGTCCCAATTAAAGCAAACAAACCTGAAAAAAACAAAAAATCAACCACAAGTACAATAACAAAACCTTCTCTTTCCTCCCAAACTCTCATCCCATCTTCTGTCCGGAGGGGGGCCTTAGTTAGACCAAGCCCAATGATTGGGGTTGGCAGCAAATCTTTGCCAAGATGCTTTTGACATCGATGAAATCAGAGGGTATGAATTAGTGGCCTGAATCTTCTTTAGGCACAAGTTAATTAACAGCCTCACTGCGTTCTCTGTAATTATAAATTTTGCCTAAGTCTCAAAAGTTTGAGTATATAAAGATATATTTAAATGGTTTGGTGCATTAGCATTTAGCAGAGAGCAGCTCTCTTCGGATGGACTGAGCACTGCACAAGTTAGCGAAGCGGCTCTCTTCCCAGTTTCGTGTGCAGTGTGATGCTGCCAGGCTCCGGCCTGAGTGATTCCTGACCTCATTTCCAGTATCTGTAAAAGAAAGGGAGTTGGATTTGACTGTCTGTTGTCAAACTCTGCTCCCTAGGATCTTGGGGCTCAACGGAGATGATCGAAGGCGCACAGGTGGGGAAGGGGGGAAGGAGGAAATGGGGAAGTCTTCGTCCATTCGGGCTGCTATAACAACGTAAGCCACAGAAATGTCCTCCTCACAGTCCTGGAGCCCGGAAGTCCGGGATCAGGGTGCCAGACCATTGGGCAAGAGCCCTCTCCTGGCTCCACACGGTGGAAGGGGCAAGGGAGCTCTTTTATAAGGATGTAATCCCATTACTAGGGCTCCATCCTCATGATCTAATCACCTCCAAAGGCCTTCTTCCTAATACTATCACCTCAGGGTTGTTAGGTGTCGATATAGGAATTTTAGGAGGACACAAATGTTCAGACCGCAGCAGGTGGATATTCTAGTTTAACCAATGCTCTACACCTCTTTCCATAGGAGGAGTTGCATTGACGTTGGGTGTGGCCATATGATTCGCTTCGTCCAGTGGGATTTGTGTGGAAGCGACTGTGTGCCAATCGCCAGTTGTGGGCAGAGACTTTGAGGTGTCTCATGGTTCTCCTTTAGCCTCTCGCACCCCCGCTGTCTGCCATGAGGACAGTATGGCCTAGGCAGGAGATGCTCCTTCCGTCTGGTCCAACAGTGAGAACGCATGGAGAGCAAAATTCTAAACCTGTCCTCCGACTTGGAACAGAGCCACCCCAGCCAGGCCACAGGCCTGTGAGCAAGAACTAAACCCTTGTGGTTGTTACACAGAATTACTGCTCCTACACGGACCCCATGTCCCCAGCTCTACGTTCAAGCACTGAAAGTCTACCTTCACTGTTGTACACATCAGCTTCCCCCTAAGAATTCATGTGAAGCAAGGAATCTGCTGCTAAACACCCCAAACAAAACACCATCTGCATTACATTACTTTTTTTTTTCTTGAAGTTTTCGTTGACTCATGATTTGAATATTTTGTCATTTTAAAAATATACATATCTGATCATGGTTAATTTTTATTTCTACTGTGGCAAAATAAACAATAAAATAAAACCCAGGCCTCAGCAAGTTAAAGAGATTGTGATGTTGAAGCCTATCTCTAATATTTGATGTTCTGGTTTTTATCACTAATTTCCAGAAATTAAATTGGCAAAAACATGTAGGTACTGGTTCAGCCAGGTGATTCATGATAGACTTGCTTTTTTATTTTTTTTATTTTTATTTTATTTTTTTTTTAAAGATTTTATTTATTTATTTGACAGAGAGACACAGCGAGAGAGGGAACACAAGCAGGGGGAGTGGGAGAGGGAGAAGCAGACTTCCCGCCGAGCAGGGAGCCCGATGTGGGGCTCAATCCCAGGACCCTGGGATCATGACCCGAGCCGAAGGCAGACGCTTAACGACTGAGCCACCCAGGCGCCCTAGACTTGCTTTTTTAAATGCTTCTTCCAGCTCGGGTAGTTTAGCAGTCCATATACTGTCATCTGGTCCAGAAGGGGTTTTCTACAGATTGGAGAATAGAAGGAAAGCTTGGAGATAGTTCAAGGCTGGTCACAGGCACAGTGTGCAGTGAGGTCTGACCCTGAAGGAGGTGGCGGCCCACAGCTGTGACCGCGTCCCAGCCCGGCCACCATGGGACAGGGCCAAGTCCTGGCGTTGACACCCTGCTCCTCCTTCCCTCCCCATGGCAGTCAGTCCTGCCAGCACACTTTGTGCCGAGTGGACTTTTCTGACCATTATTCCCTCCTCACAAGTTAATCTTTCTGCGTCCTATTTAATCAGGGCCCTGAAAGACGAGTTGCAATCATATCTAATAAATAAATGGAGGCCAAGCTTCTAAAGACAATACCAGGTAAGGATGTTCACTTCCCCAGATGAGTCTCCTAGGATTTTCCAGTGTTTTAGTCCAAAGAAGTGAATGGTGGTGTGGGTTCCAGACACCATGGGAAGCCTGTGTTTAGATTTCCGTACCAATGTCAGGGACTGGTCCTGGTGGGTTACGTGCGCCCCCCATGCCGCCCTCCTCCACCCCCAGCCCTTGCAAGACCATTCACTTGCCAGGATGTGCTCCATGGACAGCTTGCTCTGCAAGTTACTGCCTAAAAATACTTCCGCTCGTGGCCCATAATTTCCTCTCAAATGACCCCAGTTACCTCATCAGTGGAAAGAGTAGATTGGATGAGACGAGTGTTTTTCTTCCTTCCCTACTTCCTCCCTGTCTCACGTTAGCCCATTCTTTTTTTAAGCCTGTTCTTGAATTATTATAAGACATTCTGAATATATAAATATGCACAAAGAATTATTTAAACAGATCCTTTGCATCCACCAGTTAGATTGAACAGATGTTAATTTATGTCTTCATATTTGCCCCGGGTCTTTTTTATTTAAGTCATGAAAGAATTCTGCAAATGTTAAAAAACATAAGAAAATGGCCCTTTTATTTATTTATTTATTTATTTATTTATTTATTTATTTATTTTTTATTTTGAAAACTGACCTTTTAAAATCAAGGAATTATGGTATGTTAAGGAGGAAATCAAATACACATTAATAAATAATTATGAAAATTAGAATATTGCCCGTGAAAATAAATGGAAGCGTGCCGAATCTATAATCAGAAAAAAATAATCTTAAATGTTTTCATCATTTACCACAAAGAAAAATACACTCTAGAAAATCAAGCAAATAATCAAAGAGCCATGAGGAGAGACAACAAAGGAATTAATACAGATAAACCCAGAAATAAACAAATCAGGGAAATGATAACACACGTCCTAGGAAGAGATTATATAAAATGAATGGACTCATCCAGAATATCAAAAAATGTGGGCATCCACGCAGGTATGAGGCAAATAAGCCAACCAGAAAGGACAAATAGTGTATGATTCCCCATAACCGAGGTACCTAGAGCGGTCAAATTCAGAGACGGGAAGTAGCATGTGGTTATGGGGGCGGGGGAGTTTTTGAATGGGAGCAGGATTTCAGTTTTGCAAGATGAGAAGAGTTCTGGAGAAGGATTCCACAACCATGTAGATGGGCTTAACACTACTGAACTGTACACTTCAAAATAGTTACGATGATAAATTTTTATGTTTTGTGTATTTTACTACAGTTACAAAAACTGAAAAATGAATCAGAATGTCAGTTTTTATGGAAACTTACAAAAAGCATATACCATCAATTTCTGGCCCCAGTCTACATATAATTAATTAGCTTGTCCTAAAAATCCTAAAAACAAATGCTATTAAAATAGTGGTTCATTTTACATCTGATGGATTTCCAGAAATCAGAAAAAAAAGGGTGAAACCTATTTCATAGAATTTTTCAATTTGCAAATGATATCAGTTATTTTTTGTCTGATTTTTTTTAACTAACAGCATCTATTTATTACTTTTTGTCAAAGAATGTGATATTGATTATTTCTGCTTCTCACACGTGTTAAATTTATTTTGTGACCCAAATGAATCTTTAAGCACGCCTAGACCCTGTATTAGAATGTGTGTTGTCGTTTTTAAAATGTGGATTTTCTATTATGCAGCCATCAAAAGGAATGAGATCTTGCCATTTGCAACGACATGGATGGAACTGGAGGGTATTATGTTGAGTGAAATAAGTCAAACAGAGAAAGACATGTATCATATGACCTCACTGATATGAGGAATTCTTAATCGCAGGAAACAAACTGAGGGTTGCTGGAGTGGGGGGTGCGGTGGGAGGGATGGGGTGACTGGGTGATAGACACTGGGGAGGGTATGTGCTCTGGTAAGCGCTGTGAATTGTGCAAGACTGTTGAATCTCAGATCTGTACCTCTGAAACAAATAATGCAATATATGTTAAGAAAAAAAAAAAAAGAAGAAGATAGCAGGAGGGGAAGAATGAAGGGGGGGAAATCGGAGGGGGAGACGAACCATGAGAGAGGATGGACTCTGAAAAACAAACAGGGTTCTAGAGGGGAGGGGGGTGGGAGGATGGGTTAGCCTGGTGATGGGTATTGAGGAGGGCACATTCTGCATGGAGCACTGGGTGTTATGCACAAACAATGAATCATGGAACACTACATCTAAAACTAATGATGTAATGTATGGGGATTAACATAAGAATAAAAAAAATGTAGATTTTCATCTATATTGTATTAATTCTTCTCTAGCCATTGTATAGTTTAGATTCTTCTCACCTTTTTTTTATTTGTTTCTTTGTTTTTCTATACTTGCTCTCATAAACTGAGATTGGTGCATTTAAGTAATTCACTATAATTACATTTTTTTCTTCTTCTCCTAATAGTTTTTCAATTTTTAAGCCTATTACTGTTGTAACAATGTTCAATGCTCTTATTTCTTCAGTATGCATCATGTGTTTACCAACCTAAGAGACTCTCTCGGTAGTTCGGCAGAGATGGGACCAGGAGTAGGGCATCCTTGGGGTCACTGAGTAGCACTGTTAAGTGCTGTGGCCTGGGGAGCCACCAGCCAATGGAACTGGGCATCTGGCCTCCCTGGGGTGTGGGGACACTCACTCAGCTTGGTAGGCAGCAGCACTGGGAAGAAGACTCAGTGTGACCCCACCATATACCTGGTGTGGAGGTGAGGGCAAGAGGACATAACACACACAAAACGAAGTGAGCGGCTTGGAGACAAAGGTCCTCCCTCAGCCAGAGCCCATCCCCATGCCTTGGGCTGCAGCATCAGACATGCTAAAAGTAAGCCGGTGAAGCATGGGATCACCCCATCAGCATATGCTACATGATTTCTGAACAAAGAGTTGTCAGGGATGGATCCTTCCTTTTCCTCCTTCAAGAAAAACAAGCAGTTAAAAACAGGGTTTCAACGTGAAAAGAATCTGGACCATCCAGTTCAAGATGGTGATTGAACTCATCTTTAATTCCCTATGCTCTCATTTTCCCAATATAACCAAAATATAAAGCAGTGAATAATCTATGTTGATGTTGGAAAATAGGAAAGAGTACCAAAGCCAGTGTGGAGATACACTGAGGAACTTCTTGAATGGTACATCTTCCCATCCTTCAAGAAATTCCAATCAGACTATGGTTCAACGGATGCGAAGTGGACAAAGTTCCATCAGAGCTACCAAAAAAAAAACATTTTGAGATTGGGAGAGGCAAGCACTTGAGGTGCTAGCCAAGGGGCAGTCACTTGAGGCCAGGTCAACACCATGAGTGGTCTGAGGAAGTGGATTTATTTGGGCAAACAGAGCTATTGACCATGGCACTCCATCCTGGAATCCAAGGGGTGAGGATGGGGTATAAAATAAGGGAGGACAAGGTCCCAGTGAGAGACAGGGCCATGCCACCCCCCATTTTAGGCTGCCACTCCAAAGAGATGAAGAAAGTCCCCTGGCAGTGAGGTCTCTGTGATGCCCTGCTAATCATAGGTCCCCTACGAGCTCCCCTGCTGAGCCTTTGCCTGCTTTGGATAAATAAGATTTGTTCCTGAAGGTGTCGTGTTTCTCTTTTTGAGGGTATTTGTGATTTGGGGAATAGATTTATTCTTCTTTGACCCCAGATATCCTTTCCATGTTTATTCATTTTGTTTTCTTGAGTTTCAATCTCCTGATCTTTGTTGAGAGCCAAGTGGCTTTTTATTTCTATGGAAAGAAATGATCTTTTTACTTGTGGAAACATGAGTCATCATGCCTCCTCATTTGAAAACGTTCTTTTCTTGAGAAGGTGCCAACATCAAGGGTGCACACTCATTCATTTCTCTAGGGATCACTATCAGGATTGTTTGCTGCAGCCATTATTTCTTTAAATTGAAGCATGATACTTTGCAGCCTGTGATTTTTAAGTAAAATTAAGGCCTAATGAATGGCTTACCATATCATGCTGCATTTCCAGAGATCCCATTTACAATGGTATCAGGCGCACGGAGATGAATGGTTTCACCCTTCAATGGAAACTGGGAAAAGCAGAGCCGAGTTGACTTTTAGATAAATATTAATAGCAATCGCTCAAAAACAAAGTTCAGGAAACAATGCTCAAATACTTGTCTTTACTAAAACACTTACATTATGTAACACTTGAAAATCCATTCTCATTTTCAAGTGAACACATTAATCTTCTAAGGAATGAAAGAAGTGTCATGAATTTAGGGAGTGCAAATAATTTAGATCTGACTTCATCATCCAGACTAAGGAGTAGACCAGTCAATTGATTCATAGGACCCTGATCTATTAAAGGGTGCCGAGCCTCCCCACGGTAGACCCTTGCATGGCCCTACTTACTGATGGGTTTATGTTCACGTCTGTGATCATCTCCCCTTGGGTGCTGGGGGTGGGGGGTTCTGCCTTGCCTCAGACCAACAGACTTTGGTAAAAGTAACAAGACATCTCACCTGTCATGCTGCCGTGTGTGTGTGTGTGTGTATGTGCACATGCACACCCGTGTGAGCATATACACAAGCGTGACTGTCTTTTGCTATTTTGGAACCACCAAATATAAAAGCCGCCATGCTGTGAAAAGGGCTATGGAGACAGGCCACTTGGCTCAAAACTGCAAGCAGCCTCTAAGACATGAGAGAGTCCTGTGGCCAACAGCCAGCAAGCAAACAGGGACCTCAGTCCTACAGTCAGGCTTGAATTCTTCCAACAACCCAAGGGATCACCCAAGTGGCTCTTTCCCCAGTCTGGCGGGACCCTAGTCCCAGCTGACTCTTGGCTTACCACCTGGAGCAGAGTTCAATGAAGCTGTGCCTGGATTTCTAACCCACAGAAGACAGTGACATAATAAATGCACATCTCTTTAAGCTTCTGGGCTTGTGGTAATTTGTTACACAGCTGTGGAAAACCAATACAACCGTGGAACCTGGGACACAGGTGGAGAAAATTGTATTTACCCGGAGTCCATGCAAAGGAGAGTACCAAGTGTGATGGGAAGAAATAATGTCCCGAGCCACGTAGGTTTGCAGTTAAACTCCTCAGGAGCAGGTTAATTTATTGTCTTACAAGGTGGATGGACCTGAAGTCAGAACTAAATTATTGAGAACAATCAAGAGCTAACTTATTGCCTGCTATCCACAGACTTCTCTACCCTTCTCCTATAGTACTCAGACCCTAAATAAATGGATGTAAGACAAATATTTAAAGAACTTTATTTCTGAAGGGTGATAAAATGTTAATTTCCCTGGGCCACCCACATGTTTTGGTCTGGTTAAATCTATTATTAAGGTTGCAAGATACACTCAAAGACACACCTGAACTTGGCAACCAAACTCTAGGAAGTCCACCCCAGGTCACACTGAGATCCCATTTCCCAAAGGGCTGGGGTGGCTGGAGGAAAGCCTATGTCTCTGAAGGAGGCTTCCATGGGGTTTCTAAGACTACGTATCTGGGAATCTCCTGTCTTGTGCTGTTTCGTAAACAGGGGGCTTTCCCTCTGCATTACCTTTTTCTAGTGGGGTATCTGAGAAGGAGCTACACTATGTGTTTTGTTGCCTATGGCAAACAGAAGAGGTTTAGATCTAAGGTACTGAAGCTGGGTGGTTTTCCTGAGGACATCGAGTCTCTTGCCCCGTGCGAATCCCCAAGTGACTCCCCAAGCAGAGTCAGGTGCTTCCAACAACGACCTTCTCTTAGCCTGTCCAGAACAGTTCCTTCTCATCCAGGTAAAATTCTGTTTACATCCATCTGTAGTGTTTAGTTTTACATTGCAAAGTACACGTACTGTGGGCAATACAACTCAGTACAGATGTAAAATGTAAAAGTGTCCATTTATATCCCACACTTTCAATGAATCTCACGCTATATCCAGACATAAGCATTATTAAAATGTGTGTGTGTGTGTGTGTGTGTGTATACACTGAAGGAGAGGTTTTATTTCTAAAATTGGGACCATTATTTATATACATTGCTCTGCAACTTCTTAATCACTCAATGAAATGTCTCGGATGTCCCATTGTCAATTCTCATAAATCCACCTCTTTCTTTTTAGTAACTGTACAGTACTCTGTCTTAACAATACATCAATATTCACATCACAATTTCTTTATTGTTGGACATTCAGCTTTTTTCTGGCTTTCTCCAATATAGAAATAAGGAATCTTTATACATATTTACACACGTATGCAAATATTTTTTAATTTTTTAAATTTAAATTCAATTAATTAACATAGAGTGTATTATTAGTTTCAGAGGTAGAGTTCAGTGATTCATCAGTCTTATATAATACCCAGTGCTCATTATATCAGGTGCCCTCCTTAATGTCCATCACCCAGTTACCCCATCTCCCACCCACTTCCCCTCCAGCAACCCTCAGTTTGTTTCCTATGGTTAAGAGTCTCTTGGGCACCTGGGTGGCTCAGTCGTTAAGTGTCTGCCTTCGGCTCAGGTCATGATCCCAGGGTCCTGGGATCAAGCCCCGCATCGGGCTCCCTGCTCCACGGGAAGCCTGCTTCTCCCTCTCCCACCCCCCCTGCTTGTGTTCCCTCTCTCGCTGTGTCTCTCTCTGTCAAATAAATAAATAAAATCTTTAAAAAAAAAAAAGTCTCTTCACATATGCAAATATTTTTGAGGACAGTTTCCTTAGTGGAATTGTTGGGTCAGCAGGATACATATATGTTACCTTTTAAGAGACAGCTGTTAAATTGCCTTCCATGAAGACTATACCAATACTCACTCATTAGAGTAAGAAGGTACCCATTCCCCACATGCTCAACTACACTGGATGTCGCTAATCTTTTAAAATTTTGCCAGCATGGGTGAAAAGTGAAATCAGTAACTTGGCTTCTTTGTCCTTGGCCTTTCCTTCTTAAGTTTCCCAGCTGGACGATGAACTTTCTGTTCCTCTTCTCTCTTGCCCCAAACAAAAGAGGTCTGATGTAATTCTCAGGTGTAAACTTACATTTAAATTACATTACTAGAGTTCCTAATTTTGAATCATTCTTGTATTCCGGGGGGAGGCTCTTTGCAATATTTTTAATTTGCTACCGGATTTGGTTCGATAGCATTTCATTTGGAGTATTTATAGTCGCAAGTGAAGCGGTTTACAATCTTCCTCTTCTAGTTATTCTTGTCTGGTTTTGTTATAAGGGTTTTGCTAGACCAGTAAGCTAAATTAGGGGATTCTTTTCTGTGCTATGGAATACCTTATTTGCATTGGAATTTTCTGTACCCTAGAAAGTTTTATTGAACTTGATGGTCAAATTTTCCAATCTATGTGCCTCTAGGGTGGAGAATTTAAAATGTGGACAAA
The DNA here is from genome assembly GCF_002201575.2 of Neomonachus schauinslandi. Lineage (NCBI taxonomy): Eukaryota > Metazoa > Chordata > Mammalia > Carnivora > Phocidae > Neomonachus > Neomonachus schauinslandi. Next base: position 141,319,218 of record NC_058411.1, read on the forward strand.
GGCTTTATCCCACAATTTGGATAAAAACAGCTAGAAATATCAAATTAAATTGAACTCCCCCACCATGTACACATATGTGGAACTGCCATCTGTCAACAAGACAGCATATAAAATCTTTCCAGTTTGTATCAGTGGAAGGAATTAAGGAAGACACTTGATAAAATTCACCAGGAGGGAAAAAATGAAAGGCTTGAGGAGAAGTAGCTGAACTGGGTTGGCCATGAAGCTCATTGGACGGTGTCGACCTCTTTTAATCACAAAGATAATACAGAAGTTCTGGTCAGCTGGGTTGTTGTGCAATTCAACTTCTCCGCTTGACTTAGACTCCTTAGGCATGGCTCACTTTGTCTTGAAATGTTCTTTTCCCAGAGGACTCACAGACTAAGGTATCATCTTACTTTGCAAATATGCCAAGAGTGTTTAGAACTGGGTTTGGTTCATGGTAGGTATTCAATAAAAGTTGGTTTTCTTCTCCCAGACCCATTACAAAATGTTGCTTCGTTTCAATGTATATGCTTCTATTCTCTGAGAAGGAAAGGTAGCAGGTAGGGGTGTTATTGAACTTAGTAGCTGAAAATGAGTGCTAGCTGTGTGAACTTCAGATGCAATCAGAATTTCAGGGTCTCAACTAAATCTGGATGTAAAAAAAAAATAATAATTTTCTAAAGGCACAGCAAATTCAGTCAGCCAAACCTCACCCTTGGAAAAACTTGGATTTTGAATCAGCTTCCATGTGTATCTGAAACTCCTTTCCTTAAGATTTGGCAATTTACAAACCCAAGATGCATAGAGGTAGGCAAGCATGACGAACCCTGGGATTTCAAAAATAATTAATGGATCAATCTTCCACTTGCAAAAATTTCAGCTTTGGCACCTAGATCAGAACAATTCTTACTATATCACACATAAAACAAAATCATTCTTTCTACTTTCATAGATCATTCCATACATTCTTTCCATGTTTTGGCACAATTCACTGGTTCTAATATAAGACAAGCCTTGTACTTCATTTTAATTCAATAACCCAGAGAGCCGCTGTTTGAAGGATAGCTGGGTTAAAATCAGCCCATGCAGAGTGGGGTTCCAACATGCCAAACATCTGTTGTATGTGAACATATTTCAGATGGTTTTAATACAGCTAGATGTTTGATATCACACAGAAACAGACAGTCTGTGATCAGAATCCCTATGTAATAGTTGCAGATAGCTATGGGTAAACATGTTGTCTCTGAGCTCCCCATTGGAAATTATACATATATGGCAGACCTCTCTAGTTGTCTACCCAATTTCCACTCTCCCATTCTTCCTTATTAATAGGAGGCCAATTTTGTGATACATCTGGCTAAAATACTAATTTTTCCAATTTACAGTGAAGCTAGGGATGGCTGTGTGATAGAATTTTGGATAAGATAGAAGCAAAAGTCAGTTAAGCATTTCAGGCAAATGTTGTAGTTTTCTTCTTTTTCTTTTCATTTTTTTCCCCCTTCCTCCATTGCATTTTACTTTCTTGCCCGGAACACAGTCCTGAGGCTGGAGTTGGAGCAGTCCTCTTTTGACCATGAGGTAACACACATTAAAATAAAAGCACATCCTAGGGGCGCCTGGGTGGCTCAGTCATTAAGCGTCTGCCTTCAGCTCAGGTCATGATCCCAGGGTCCTGGGATCGAGCCCCGCATCAGGCTCCCTGCTCAGCAGAGAGTCTGCTTCTCCCTCTCCCACCCCCTCTGCTGTGTTCCCTCTCTCACTGTGATTCTCTTTGTCAATAAATAAAATATTTTAAAAATAAATAAATAAAATAAAATAAAAGCACATCCTAAAGATGGTAGGAGTGGACAGAGAGATGGCGCCTGGTACAAATCCACACGGGACTCATTTGGTTAACCCACCATCATTATTATTATTTACAGTTGCACACAATCCAGATTCACATCACACAGACATTTTTTCCTTTCTTTTTCTAAATTTTAGTGATTATTTCTTCATTTTACCTCTCTTTTATGTAAGAGTTGGATTCATCTGAAGACTGTAGACAAGAAACCTCAGCTACTCATGCTTTCCTTACACTGAGCTTATAGTTTCCTTCAGAGCAGATGCTCTCAGTTAGTGTATGCATGAATATTTGGACAAAAGAACACAGTATACGTTTTTATAACCAGTGGAAAGGCAGGATCTAGGTGACTCCTAGGTTATTTATTTATTTATTTATTTAAGAGAGAAAGAGAGAGAGTACACACAGGGGCAAGGAGAGGGACAAAGCAGACTCTGCACTGAGCACGCAGCCCGACACAGGTCTCGATCTCATCACCTTGAGATCATGGCCTGAGCTGAAATCAAGAGTGGGATTCTTAACCAACTGAGCCACCCAGGCGCCCTTCATCTTAGATTTTTGCATAAAAGTTATCCTGTGTGCACAGACACGTGTGTCTGCAGGGACTGGGAGTTCCCAGAGACATCAGAGTGTCACCTCTTGTGGTTGAATAGCGTTCTTCTCCCAGAAGAGGATCCCGCAGGTTCAGGAATGCCCAGAATTACTGATGGTATGTTTGGTATTTTCAGAATCAACAACACAGCAGACCATTCAGTACAGCAGGATTGCAGTAGAATTTGCACGTGGTACTTGCACAGAGGAGGAGTTCATGTAGTCTGGCTGTCATCGCACCATACGTCATGCCATACAATCATACATCAAGTTCGTGTAATCATGCCATACCCTTGACTTTACTGAGGTTTCAGCTTCCTGTGGCCTCTTTGTTGGGGGGGGGGGATTATCTGCCCAATCCCCTGGCGAGTATTGGTCCTAACACATTGAGATCCAAACAAGTTCATCTTTTACTGATACAACTGGGACTAGAATTACTGGCGGTCAAATGGCCAGATTAGTTCTCTATAATTTAGGGCCATATTTCTGTTCATATTGGTCTCTAGGAAGTTTAGAATAATAATTTGTTTTATATAAATGATTGTTTTAATTGCAAAAGTAATAAGGAGGATTGGAACTCAGCAAACATTCTTTAAAGATTTTTTATTTATTTATTTGACAGAGAGAGACACAGTGAGAGCAGGATCACAAGCAGGGGGAGAGGGAGAGAGAGAAACAGGCTTCCCGTGGAGCGGGCAGCCCGATGTGGGGCTTGATCCCAGGACCCCGGGATCATGACCTGAGCCGAAGGCAGACGCTTAACGACTGAGCCACCCAGGCGCCCCGGAACTCAGCAAACATTCTTGAGGATGTAAGCCTACCACCTCAAATGCCAGAAACTCAGTTGACTTCCTGGATCATCATCAGGGTCTCTCACTCCTACTCTTTCTTCACCTGCAGTTGTCCTTGAGTCCTTCATGGTCTGTCCACACCTGCATTGATACTGAGTGCGCGGGAACAAGGAGAAAAGGATGTAATCCATCGAGTCAAACTTGCTGCTCAGTCCTGGAGTGGAGTGGGGAATTGTGGGAAGCACTGTCACCAGGTGGCTCTGATTCACAGTCCTCTGCACCCTCCCATCTTATCCATTTCCATGGAAAATTAAAAATTGTTTACAAAAACAAATTTGAGGGACAGGAGGAATGTTGACAACATTAGTCATAGATGTGTCTTCACCATGTGGCTTTAATTTAATAGAGCTACTGTGACAAAAACTTCCAAATAGTTTACCACAGAAAAACCTGTACCAACTAAAAAACAGTTTTGTTTTGATTAGCTGTGTTAAAATATTTAGAGAAAGGAAAAGATGTTTGGAACCTGTAGAATTTCTGGCTGAAGCTAAGAGTTTCAGGTGGAAGGCCAATGCAGAAAGGAGGTAAGGTCACATTGTTGAGGGACACGGCCATGTGTCTCCATTACGGGTGAGGCCCCTGGAGGATGAGAAAAGAAGACCTGGGAGCCAAGGGTCGCCGGGATCAAGCCCACAAAGTCCTCTGCAGGAAAGACTGGAAAGACTATACAGCAGAGTTCTAGAGGGGAGAAAATGTACCAGAGATGAAATGATTGAGAATAGCCTCAGAGACAGTCACCAAGACAAGGAACAGCCTCCAGGTTGGTAGGTGGGGCAGGGAGGGGCTGGACCAGCGATGTGGAGGCTCAGCCTGCAAGAAAGGATAGCAGGATGTGCAAGCTCAAAGCTCAGGGAGGCAGAAAAATTATGGAATGAATGGATTTTGTGGCGAGTAAGGGAGACAGACCTGGCTAGAGACAGAGCCAGAGCCAACGTGTGAGGCCAAAGACAAGAAAAAGAGGAAAGCGAGATCAAGCCAGGAGTTGGCAGATTTTTCTGTGAAGTCCACAGCTCAGGCTGTGAGAGCCCTGAGACCTCTCTCACAACTACTCAGCTCCGCAGTCCTGTCTCAAAAGCAGCCAATAAATAAAGTTGTCTTAGAACACAGCTACACCCATTTGTTGACTATTGTCTAGGGCACTCCCATGTAAATTTCACATAGTTGTCACAGGTCACAAGATAATCTTCTTTCTTCCCCTCACCCCGCACCCCCCAACCATTTAAAAGTGCCCGATGATGGGTATTAAGGAGGGCACATACTGCATGGAGCACTGGGTGTTATACGAAAACAATGGATCGTGGATCACCACATCAAAAACCAATGATGTATTGTATGGTGACTAACATAACATAATACAATTTAAAAAAAAAAAGTGTAAAAGCTATTCTTAGCTCCCAGCCTGTGCAAAACCAGGCAGTGGGCAGGGAGGGCCTTGTTTGGCCAAATCCTGTGTTAAACAAATAAAGGCGGGGTGTTGGGAGGGCGAGTGAAGGGAGGGAGGGGCAGTGCAAAGGGGCAGAAGTAAATGTGTACAGTAAGACTATCCGATTCAGGTAGTGATGATCTCAGGGGCTGGAATATTCCCAGCATTTTCGTCCTTTAGCAAAAGTATCTCTCTTAAATTTTTAAGCACAGAAGAGAATGCAAATAACTTATTTCTATTTTAAAAGAAGGAACTATATTAAACAAAAATCAATGCATTTATTGCGGCTGTTCCTTCTTCTCTTGGTTTTTCGATATCTGGAATAAGACACAGCGACCCGGTCGCACCATCCCTGTAGCCACCACTGGTTTCTGGGCTGCAATTTAGTGGCACTGTTCCTTAGAAAAACTTTTTTTTTTTTAAGTTTTAGAATATTATCTCTGAAATCCACACCTTCATGAGGTGACTTTAGATCTATGGGAGGCATGACTTTATCTGGAATCTGTGGTTCTTCGCTTTGGAGCCAGCATGTGTTAGATAGCGGGCTTCCCCAAGCAAACGGCACAGCTGCTTTCCAGGAGCATCGTTTAGAATGCCCGTCCACGGCAATTTGTACTTCTCAGTCGCATTAGGCACTGAGATCATTTAATCTGATCGAAAATGATTCCAGTCGGGGTGCCTGGGTGACTCAGTTGGTTCGAGTGCCCAACTCTTGGTTTCGGCTCAGGTCATGATCTCAGGGTTGTGGGATCGAGCCCCACGCTGGGCTCCATGCTCAGCGCAGAGTCTGCTTGTCTCTCTCCCTCTGCCCCTCCTCCTGCTCCTGCTCGCCCTCCCTCTCTCAAATAAATAAACAAATAATAAAATCTTTAAAAAAGGAAAAGGAAATGATTCCAATTGCCAAGTAACTCATTTGGGAGCTTTCTTTTTTTTTTTTTTTTTAAGATTTTATTTATTTATTTGAGAGAGAGAGACTGAGAGAGAGAGCATGAGAGGGGGGAGGGTCGGGAGGGTCAGAGGGAGAAGCAGACTCCCTGCCGAGCAGGGAGCCCGATGCGGGACTCGATCCAGGGACTCCAGGATCATGACCTGAGCCGAAGGCAGTCGCTTAACCAACTGAGCCACCCAGGCGCCCCAATTTGGGAGCTTTCTTGAAGCCAGACAGCGCATCAGGCCACCTCTGTCTCCCTCTCATCTTAGCATCTGCGTTTCCTTCAGACAGTGCTTGGGACGCAGGGTGGGCTCAGTAGATGTGTGCTGATTGGGTGAAGGAGTGGTTGCCGTGTAGTCAGGGGGAAATAAATAGACTTTGGGGGACAGAAGATGCTCATGGCAGCTCTGCCACAGGTGTCTATGTTTCTAGAATTATAAGAAATTACCTGCTAGGGGAAGTCCCTGGAGAGGGTATTTCCTGGTTAGTGTGCCCCGATTTTTTCCCTTCAGATCAGGGATTCTGAATGTTGTCAGTTTGCAGAGGGTATCGTTTGCCTATGACTACACAGCTGTGGTTATTATTGGAGCCAGTTCTTGGCCATGATTTGCTCTGTTAAGTGTTCTCTCTGAAATGTGGCTGGACGGGAACCAGAATCCAAGATGTTTCAGTGGTTAGAGGACATGCTTGAGGATGCTGTGGAGATCTAAGGCCATTTGGGGATGTGGTAAGGTCATTAAGAATGAAGAGTTATGATCACTGAGGAATTATGGTGCCTTATTCATCTCTTAATCCAAGATTAGACAAAGAAAAACAAAAGAGACCCGCTTTTTAGCCAGATTTGGTGAGCAAGAGTAACCATAACTCCCTTCATTTGGTCCCTTGTTTGTGTTGTTATATAAACACCTTCAATGGTAGGAAACCAATGTGAATCTTCCTTCTGGTTCTTGCCTTAAAACACAACAAAACTAAGAGACAAAGGTAGTGTGTAATTCTCCCACAGATGAATGAGGGCATGAATTTATGGGGGAAATAGGATTAAATGAGGACAGATAAAAGCCAAGGGTTTCAGGGGGGCAGGGGCAATGGGGAAGTAAACTAAAGTTACACTGTCTGAGGAAATGGCTACGTGTCTCTGTTTGGATGACGCATGTCTGGGTGACACAGTGTTGACCTTGTGATCTTGGCCTGAGGTCTCCTGATGGTGCTCCTCCCCTCCTTCGGGGGAGTTCTGGAGCTAGATTCGGGGTCAGGTGGGACAAGCTTCTGCACAGGGGGGAAGTGCCATCAGTCTGCCCTGGCTCTAGCATGCTGGGATCCAGACAGGCCAACACACTTGTTTATTCAGTCCTCATGGGGCTGAATCATAATTGCACATATGGTCACCAAAATCTGTTCCCCTTTCAAAGTGCTCACTGTCTGGCTGGAACTATGGTGGGATTTGGCAGATTGGCACTTGGGCAACTGCTTTTTCCTGCCGAAGTGTCAGAGCATAGAAGATCAGCTCCTAATCCTTCCTTGGCCCACAATTTCCAGAGTTATTACAAACCGTAACTGCACAATGGAAGTGCAGGCTGTTCATGTGGCTGCAACATTTTCTTTACAAGCTTGTGCAGAATGTCAGGAGGGAAACTTTATTTTGTATTTTTATGGGCAACATAAAGAATGCTTGCAAATATCTTAAAACTGAAAAAAAAAAACCCACCAACTCCAGCTGAAAACACACACACACACACACACACACACACCCCAACTCCAAGAAGCTTATTTTTGCTAATCACAAACATCAGGTATCTAGTGATCAAGCAATTTCCTGGCCAGAAAGACTGTCAGACAAGTCTGGAAGGGCTTTACGAATGTTGCCTCGCCCACGAACCACAGCCCATTCCGAAATTTTACAGAATGCTAGGTGCGGAGCTCTTTCACATGCTCTTTGGGGCTGCCTTGTGCTGCAATAAAACCTGGGAACAAAACGGCCATAGCATAATTTGAGTCTAAATAGGAAAGGGAACCATATGTGGGAAATGTTGCTGGAAAGAAACTGAACATTTGATAAATGTTAATAATGATTCAAAGGATCTTTAGCTTCTCTCTTGGTTGACCTAGAATACAGTGAGATGATCCATGTGCTTGGCGCCCAACCAAATATAACAGAAGAGACTGGGTTTGGGAGCTCCAGGAATTAGGGGGTGTCTCCGCTGCCTGGCAGCCATGTTGCATTTGCTAATCTGCGCTGGATGGCCAGGCCCTGCCTCAGCATGGAGATCAACGAGGTATCACCCCAGCCACCGAGTTACAAGAACAAATCTCTGCATCTCCTGGAATCACTGAGTCAGCGCTGGAGAGGTTCTGGGAGGTTACCTCGCCTCAAGTCCCTCCAGAGAAGAGTTTCTCTTTAAAGACAAGCATCACTTTTGTCTCTCGGCATTTGATCAAGTATTTTCAGTGGCTGGAGGCTCATTACCGATGAAGCTCTTTTGTTGGATACTTCTCCTTGGAATAACTTTTTTTTTTTTTTTTTGTTTTTTTTTTTTAAAGATTTTATTTATTTATTTGAGAGAGAGAGAGAGAGCACATGAGACGGGGGGAGGGTCAGAGAGAGAAGCAGACTCCCTGCCAAGCAGGGAGTCCGATGCGGGACTCGATCCCGGGACTCCAGGATCATGACCTGAGCCGAAGGCAGTCGCTTAACCAACTGAGCCACCCAGGTGCCCGGAATAACTTTTTTTTTGAGCCTCCCTATAATTTTTGCCATTTCCCTCGTCCACGTTCTGAAGCCTCTCAAAACAAGTCAGATTTCTAATCCCCATGACAGCCCCTTAGGTCCTTAAAGACAACTCTTAGACCAGCTCTGGGTCTTTTGATTGGTAAAAAGAAAACACGGAGTGACCTGGCTCAGGAAAGTCCAAACACCAGTAATCACAATGACTGTGACCTATGACCTTATAGCTCTTGGGTAGGCTCTAGGGCAACAACTGTGTCACCAGAACTAGTGACAATGTGTATCTTCCCTTCCAATATTTTCACCTCTTATTTCATTGTATGATTGCATTGGATGGCCCATCGGTACATCTGAGTCTGTACCCAAACAGTATACAGATTCGCCTTTGCTCTCCCATATTTCTGCTACCCCTTATCTTAGTCTAGGCTGCTGTATTAGTTTCCTGGATGCCATAACAAAGTACCACAGACTGGTGGGGGGTGCAGGTCTCAAACAACAGAAATTACCATCTCACAATCTGGGGGCTGGAAGTCCAAGATCAAGGTATCGGCAGGGCTGGTTCCCTCTAAGGGCTGTGAGGGAAGGATCTGCTCCAGGCCTCTCCTTGGTTTGTGCCTGGCTGTCTTCTCCCTGAGCCTTGCCTTCCCTCTTTGTGTGTGTATGTCCAAACTTCCTCTTCTTCTAGGGATACTAGTCACATTGAATGAGGGCCCACCTTAATGACCTCATTTTGAATGCATTGCCTTTCTAGGACTGTATTTCCAAATACATCCTGTTCTGAGGTTCTGGGGGTTAGGACTCCAACCTATGAATCTAGGGAAGGTACATGACCTGGCCCATAACGGCCCCCATCATCTCTCATCTGGGTGACTTGCGACTGCCTCGAAACTGGAATCCCCGTGTCTGCTCTGTGTTCCTCAAACCCATTTCCAAAGAGTAGCAGAAGTGGTTTTCCTGAACTGGAACTTCCCCAACTTAGTCCTTCAATAGCTGTCAATGTAATTAGAATCCAAACTCCTAGAAGATATGCAGGCCATTGACAATTCAGTGCCTTCTTAACTTGGCCACTTTCACTAAACATCTCCTTGTCCACCATGTTTCAGCTGCATCAATCCTTCAGCACCAATACCACAACCCTTTCTGTCCTCTGGGCATTGTCCTCCACATGGAACAATTGCTCCCCACCATCTGCAGCCAGATCCTTCTAATTCTTAGCTCTCAGCTTAGATATATCTCTGGGAAGACTTTCTGGATGCACCTATCTGGAGAAAGTGCCCCTTTCTCTAGCTCACAACCTTTAGAATAACTTGCAGTTATTTTGCACTTACTGTTTTTTCTACTAGAAGGCGGAATCTGAGACTCACTTATTATTGTATTTTTTGTATCTAATACAGTACCAGGTGCCTAGTAGGCACTCAAATAATGTTGAATATTGTTAGGATCTCTAACACAATGGTAGCTGCAAGTGATATTGGCAGGCCCATCTTGTTCCTGACTTCGAAGCCTGCCTCTAATTTTCCAGCATTTATTTATATATTAAGCATGCTGTTTATTTCAGGTTTTTGATAGAGCTCTCTTACAGACACTGCTGGTTCCCTAACTAGCATACTTATTTATTTTTAATAAAACTATGATTTTTTGTTTGGGTGACCCACACAGCTCCATATTTTCTTTGGAACCCCACTTCCATTACCTGCAATTGGTCTAAGAATGAGCTGAGATGAAATTCTAGCTAATGAAACAGAAGTCTTCTAGAAAAGCTTCCCTGTTTTACACACAGCAAGAGAAAATGGTCCTTCTTCGAGGGCACATTGTTATTTTTACAGAATAACGTTATCACTGTCAGGTGAGCTGGCAAGGAGAATGCCAATACCATGAGGATGTCAGAGAGGAAATATGGAGAGAAGCTGCATCCTTCATGATTCTGAGCTACCTCAGTCACTGTCCCGGGAGGCATCTTACCTCAAGACTTCTTACTTATGGTTTAGGCCATTGATCCGGAGATTGCTGATATGTATAGCTAAAACTTTTTTCTGCAATATTGCTTATTAGCTTATTGGCATTTTCTTCTTTTTTTAAAAAAAATTTATTTATTTTAGAAAGAGATAGAACATGTGTGTGGGGCAGGGCAGAGGGAGAGAGAGAATCCCGAAGCATATTCCCCACTGAACTTGGAACCTGACATGGGGCTCGATCTCACGACCCTGAGATCATGACCCGAGGCGAAACCAAGAGTCAGATGCTTGACCAACTGAGCCACCTGTGTGCCCTGACATTTTCTTCTACATGTAATTTACTAAGATGATTTTTTTGTTAGCGCTTTTTATTTTTCTCATCAGGAACAGCTTCAGGTATTTCTCTTTACCATCTTTTGAGACTGAGGTTTAATTTTTCTTTTTTAATCTGTTAATGTGGTAAATATCTTCCATATATTTCCTAAGGTTTGAACACCTTTGCCTTCCTGGGATATGCCAAGCCTGGTTGTGAAGTAGTATTCAATTTAATACTGAACTCAAATAATCATTACGTGTTTTTTTTTGTGATATGTGCATCTGTTTTCAAAAGTGACATACCTGTAGTTCTATTTTTTGGTTCCGTCTTTGTTTGTTTTGCCTAGTTGGCTCTGCTGATTTCACATGATAAATTGGGAAATGTTTCACATTTCCTTATGCCCTGTAACAGTTTCTTAAAAATGCAATTTTCTTTTTCCTGAAGACTTAGGAAATTTTTTTTCTGTAAAACAGTCTGAGTAGGTCTTTTAGTACCTTTTCAAAAGTAGATATTTTACTAGCTTTTCAGTTTTTTGGTATGACTTTGAGTCTATTTAAGTTTTCTCCTTCTTCCTGAGTTGATTTTGGTAATTAATCTACTCCTGGGAGTTAATTCAATTTACCTGTATTTTCAGATTTATTTCATAAATGTGAGTACAATATCCTCATATAATATTTAGATATCCTTTGTACCTGTAGATGTATAATCGTCTTTATTCTGAAGGTTGCATACTTGTGCTTTCTCTGGCTTTAAAAAGTGAGATTTACCAGAATTTACCCATTTTATCACTTCTAAAAACTTTGATTTTGATCAAGTCTACTGGGATTTTTGTTTGTTTATATTACATTAATATCCATCTTCCTTCGTTCCTTCCTTCCTTCTTGCCTCCCTCCCCCCCCCCCCCCCCCCTTCCCTCTTTCCTTCTCTCCCTGCCTCCCTCCCTCAGTGAGGCACCACAGTGGAGATGGACTCAGGAGTTGGGGCTTCAAGGCAGCCCGGGCCTTCTTTGTGTAGCAATTCTTCCCTAAAACATCAATTTCATTTACTTTTTGATTTTCTTTCTACTCAACAGACCTTCCTTTTCAGCCTCCATCCTTGGTCCCTCCACCTGTCCCAACTCTGAGCGTTGCTGTGTCCCAGGGTTCCGTCTGCAGACCTCTTTCTTTTATCTTCATGAACTCTCTGGGCGATCTCATCCAGAGAGTCTGAGTGAACAATGGTTCTGGGTGTGGGAGCTGGATCTAATGTGCTTAGAACCTCATCCTCACTCTGTCACTCTGTAGCCTTGAACCATGGGAAACTTACATTTCTCTGTGCCTCAAAGTTCTGAAGAAATTGTAATGGTACCTACTTCAGAGAACTGTTGTGAACATGAATTGAGTTGAAACATTAGAAAACCCATAGAACAATGGAATATAGTTGAATGCTCTATAAATATTAGTTATTTTTTATAAATATTTTTACTTATTTATTTGAGAGAGAGAGAGAAAGAGAGATCTTGAGCAGGGGGAGGGATAGAGGGAGAAGCAGACTCCCCACTGAGCAGGGAGCCCAACGTGGGGCTCAATCCCAGGACGCCAGGATCACGACCTGAGCTGAAGGCAGATGCTTAACTGATTGAGCCACCCAGGCACCCCTAAATATTAGTTATTATTATCAGTACTCAGCTCCATGCTTTCAACATCATGAATAAGCTGATGAGCTTCCCCTGGGCTCCCCTTCCATGACTTGGCATCACCACTCAGGTGGAAACAGCCTGGGTGGGACTTTGACTTCTCTTGTCCACTGATGTCTCTCCAGCACCTCCGAAGTCTCTGGCACATGGTAGGTGCTCAATAAGTAACGAGCATGTAACAATCTATGAATATAATTTTGTCTATAACCCACTATTACAATGTCATGATTTCCAAAAAGTGTAATACTTCAGTTTTAATAGTAGAGTCATAGACGTAGGATATGGGAAAGAAAAGGTAGCCAATAATATAATAGAAAATACAGTACACATTCCAATTCAAAAGGTAAAAATAATAGAATCAATGCTTTTTTGATCAAATGCACAAATACAAGTCAAAGAAAAAATGCACTTATGCAAAATGAGTAACAAACATAAGGGAAGATGGAAGAAATACAACGGACTAGCTTGTAATTGCAATAAATTTGAGCAGCTTGAATTCTTTCATTAAAATAAATATAGGGCGCCTGGGTGGCTCAGTTGGTTAAGCAACTGCCTTCGGCTCAGGTCATGATCCTGGAGTCCCGGGATCGAGTCCCGCATAGGGCTCCCTGCTCAGTGGGGAGTCTGTTTCTCCCTCTGACCCTCCCCCCTCTCATGCTCTCTCTTTCTCATTCTCTCTCTCAAATAAATAAATAAAATCTTTTAAAAAAAGAAAAAATAAATAAAATAAATATAGACTGTGATTTTTTAAAAAATGCAGCTATATGCTGTTTTTAAGAAACCCATTCAACACAAAAGTATAAAGAAAGCTTGAACATAAACGGGTGGAAAAGAGATGTGAGGGTCAATGTAAACAAAAACAGAGTGCAGGTTGAAATGGTAATATCAAATGAGATGGAGCTTCAGGCACAAAACATGATGATGCGTACACAAAATGAGGATGAGGCTCAATTTACAAAGTGACTCGTCATAATCCCCCTTCCCAAAGAAAGCTGATACACATTATAGCACCAAATAATATAGCAGGTAAAAAAGCGAAAACTCTTTCAAATGCAAAGCAAACTTCATCAAAATATAATTATAGTCGAACGTTTTGACATCTCTCAGGTTTGGATAGATCCGTTAAACAAAAAGAAGTGACAATATTTCAGTAATCACTGGTGCTGTTGGTTTGCAAGCTCCGAAGTTCCCGGGGTGACGTTACTAACTTGACCCAGACAAGGAGGGCAAGGAGAGACCCAGGAAAGAGGCAGACCACTCCAGACTGGTAGGTAGCAGTTTGAATAAGCAAAGGAATTCATATAAGCAAACAGAGGAGTTAAATAAACAATTTAAAAAATACAAATATTTCAAGAAAATATTTGAGACTCCATATGCAATCTAAGGGTGGGAGAAGCCCTCACCAAGATGGGGTGCCCAAAGGTTCAAAATTAATGTGGATGTCTAAAGTGAAGCACTTTTGTATGGGCAAATGATAACTTTATGTCACTCAGTGAATAAATAGTAGATGCGGGTTAAGTAATTGAAACCCATATGACAGATGTAAAATTACGACTTATAATATAAAAGGTACTCCTATAAACTGAGAAAGTGTGGAATAATCCAAAAGAAAAGTGAGCAAAGTGTATACATCGATAATTCAGTTACAGCAACTCCAAAAGGCTCAAAAAAAAAAAGGAAAAGTTGCTTAAATCCATCAGTAGTTGGGGAAATGGAAATTGAATTAATAACAATGAAATAGAACTAAATATTCATAGACTAGTAAAAATGAATTAAAAGATTTATAACAGTTGCTGATAAGAACCAATGGGAAAAGTACCCTCACACATTGCTGGTAGCAAGGTAAACAGTTCATCTTTTTTGGAAAACAACCTGACAACATCTATTAAAATAAACCCAGAAATTCACTCCTGGGAAGATTTTCTCTAGTAACAAAACCTGCAGTACATAAGAATCTATACACACAGATATTTATTACAACATTGTTAGTTGTGGCAAAACGAGAAAGGACTCTAATGCTTATCAAAAGAATGAATTAGATGCCCACCAGTTGATTTAGAAAACTATCCGTCAAGTATTTTTAGGAAAGAAAAGGAAGTGGGAAAATATATGATTCAATTATTGCAAGACAAACATAACTTCCTCCAAACAAAAAACTGTACGTGTATTTGCATATATAAATAGAATTATGTGTATATACAGAAATATATATATTCAGAAAAATAGATAAGCTTAAGTATTACTATAGTAAGTTAAGTATATGTAGGACTAAGTACATGTATATGTATTGGTATCCAGGTATCTGTAAACCTATCATTAAATATACATTTGTTTATGTACCTAGAGGACTAGGTATATGTAGGGCTATGTATAGAGGAATAGGAAGAGGTTAATTTATAAAGGAGTAATAACACATGATCAGATTATGGTATAATTGTGTGTGTATGTACATGTGTGTGAAATTGAGCTAGGTTTGGGACAGCATACAAAATCGGGGAAGAGCTGAGGTTAGGGGTGTGGTTTTGGTTGTTGGTGGGAGTGGACTTACAGGTGTGCACCTATATGAGGTTGGGGGCTAGATTGTGGACAACATTAAGGGCATAAACCTGGGCCCAAATGTGGATCTGGTGAGGTTATGATCTATTTTTTACACAATTATATATGCTTTTATAGCTGTAACTTCACTGGGATTATGAATATAGATTTTCTGACTATATAGGATTATTAATTGAGTTTTTTATCTGTAGCAGAATAGGATTTTGATTCCACATCTGTTTAAGATCCTGCTTCAGTATATATTTAACTATGTAAATCTATATATGTGCAGGATATATATAGTTACATATATGCAGATACATATATAAATATGTAAATACATATATAAAGATATATATATCTTTTGCATCATTAAATGATGAAAATGCATCTCTAGATATTTTTAATATCTAGTAGTTTATAAATATATCTGTGTAGAAATTCCTGTATGGACTTGTGTAAATATCCATCTATCTCTACGGGAATATGTAGACATACATACGTGAGTCTACTTCTGTAATGGATTGGGTAGATATATCCGTATCTTCATGAGGGATTACGCAATGGTCTTCTTTCCAGATTGATTATGTGAAATGGGCATTTTGTTAAGATTATGCAAACATATCCATACCTTTAGATGATGTTCTAAATCTTTCTCTGATTCTGTTTCAGATTATATAATAAATTATGTAGCTTGATTCATAGAACACTAATACATTTAGTGTTCTGTAAATGTGTGGGTGTCTGCTTAGTATTACAAAAATGTTACTATATCAGTAATTGTTTAGAGTACACAATTAAATATACTTTTACAAGATTATGTGTGTCAATTCCTCTCTATAACTTTGTGTGTTTAGTATATAGTACCTCAGTAGATCTCAGTACATACTACCTCTCAGTATGGTATTATTTAATGTATTAGCTTCTGTCCCTTTATGGGATCATGAAAATATCTATGTCACTATTGATACAGAATTTTGTAAATAGAGCTCCCATATATATTTGTGTATATCTCTATATATCTCATATATCTACAAGATTATATGTAAATACATATATTTGACACTATATGGGATTATATACATGTGTCTGGATACAGGGCTTGTTTAAAATTATGCAAATGTATCTGTATATCTACCTGTGTGGGATCATGTAAATTTATTTGTGTAGATATTTGTAAATACGTTTGTATTTGCATATGTATAGTATCTGTTATTTCTAAGAACGTGCAAACATCAGTACCTGTGTAGGATTACCCAAATGTCATATGTCAGTTTCTTTTTCTATTTCTAACTCTTTGAGGATAAAGTATAGGTTTCTGCACTAAATGTTTATGAAAATAAATCTATTTTTTCTTTATGAGGTGTTATTTATTTTATTTTATTTTATTTTTTAGATTTTATTTATTTATTCATGAGAGACAGAGAGAGAGACAGAGGCAGAGCGAGAAGCAGGCTCCACGCGGAGCAGGGAGCCCGATGCGGGACTCGATCCCAGGACCCTGGGATCATGACCTGAGCCGAAGGCAGACGCTTAACCGACTGAGCCACCCAGGCGTCCCTATGAGGTGTTATTTAAATATATCTTCCTTGGGGTGCCTGGGTGGCTCAGTCGGTTAAGCGACTGCCTTCGGCTCAGGTCATGATCCTGGAGTCCCAGGGTCGAGTCCCGCATCGGGCTCCCTGCTCGGTGGGGAGTCTGCTTCTCCCTCTGACCCTCCCCCTCTCATGTGTTCTCTCTCTCTCTCTCAAAAAATAAATAAATAAAATCTTAAAAAAATATATATATATATATATATCTTCCTAGGAGTGTGTAAAAGTGTTTTAATCTAAATCTCTATAAAACTAGGTAAATGGTTCTTGAAGTGTTTTTACATTAAATAATTTTATTTATTTTTTATTGAAGTATAATTAACATACAGCATAATATTTGTTTCAGGTGAACAACGTATTGATTTAACAGTTCTATGCATTACTCAGCACTCACCATGATAAATGGAGTCACCATCGGTCACCAAACAACATTATCACAATATTATTGACTATATTCCCTAGCTATACTTTTCATCTCCGTGACTTATTTGCTTTATAACTGGGAGTTTGTACCTCTTAATCCCCTACTTTAAATAATAAATAGTTTAGCTCAAGATGGAGACACACACCAATGTAAATATATCTGTATCTAGGTATAAACACAAATAAACCCATAATATTATTTAAATTTTTGTTATTGGAAACATAGGATACATAGAAAAATTATATAGGTAACAGACATATATTATGAAATGTAGTAATTACAGGAATATCTGTGAAATCACAACACAACAAATTAGAATATTACAGAACTGTGTGCACCTTCTCTGTACTTTGTGCCTCTCTTCCATAGCTGACCATAATTCTAACAAGTTCTTTGTTTTTTAAAATAGTATCTTACATATACACATCCCCAAGCAATATATTATTTATTTTTATTTTTTTAAGTTGCCTAACTTTGTGGTTTTCTATGATATGTTTTATTTTTTCTCCAATACTTTTAAAATGTACCCATGTGGTTATATGCACCTGTAATTCATTCATTTCACTGCTATATAATATTTTATTATATTAGTAAATAACAATTTATTAGTTCTATAAACAAAGTGCCTTCACTAATCAAACAGAAGCAAACTTCCACTATCTGTGTATGAGTTTTTGTTAATTCACTCTCCTGGCAACCTTTGGAATTGTCAGAATTTTTAAATTTTGCAACATTATTCTCCTGATTACTAATGAAGTTGGGCATCATTTCATTTTTTTCAATTGACCACTTGTGGCTCATTTTTGATGAAATTCTCAGTTAGGTTTTCTGCTGATTTTCCTGTTGCCTTGCCATTTAATGTGCTGACTGCAGATGCGTGCTTCGGCATCACCTGAGAGCTTGTTAGAAATGTAGAATCTCAGGGGCGCCTGGGTGGCTCAGTTGGTTAAGCGACTGCCTTTAGCTCAGGTCATGATCCTGGAGTCCCGGGATCGAGTCCCACATTGGGCTCCCTGCTCGGCGGGGGGGTCTGCTTCTCCCTCTGATCCTCTTCCCTCTCGTGCTCTCTGTCTCTCATTCTCTCTCTCAAATAAATAAATAAAATCTTTAAAAAAAAAGAAAAAAAAAAAAGAAATGCAGAATCTCAGTCCCCAACCCAGAGCCAGCTTCCATTAGAACAAAATTCCCAGGGGATTTGTATGTTCTTTAAAGTTGGAGAAGCACCACTCGGGTGGGATTGCCTACTTTTTTGGTATTCATTTATAGGATTCTTTGTTCTGGTTAAGCATTCAAGTATTGTATTTGGCAAATATAGTTTTCCCCTTTGTTACTTATTTCTGACTCTAATTATGGTGATATATTTTTTTTAATTTTTATTTTTATTTATTTGAGAGAGAGAGACACAGCGAGAGAGGGAACACAAGCAGGGGGAGTGGGAGAGGGAGAAGCAGGCTTCCCGCAGAGCAGGGAGCCCGATGCGGGGCTCGATCCCAGGACCCTGGGATCGTGACCTGAGCCGAAGGCAGACGCTTAACGACTGAGCCACCCGGGTGCCCCAAATTATGGTGATATTTTAATATCAGTGCAATTGAACTGAACTATTTTAAGGGTTAATGCTTTAGTTTCTTATTTAAAAAGATCTTCTGTATCCTAAGATCATAAAATATTTACTTCTGTTTTCTTTTAAGACTGTTCTACATTTTAGACTTAAATGGAAATTGATTTTTGTGCATGAGATTGGAACTCAATTTCATTTTTTTTCACAAGAATAATCAATTGTTCCAGAACCATTGACTATTTTATCATTTCCTTGGTTATCTGCCATGTACCTCAGGTATGTTTGCGTGGCGTTGTTTCTGGTTTCACTAGTATGATCAATGGTCAGTTTCTCTACACTTGTGTCCATGTCACCTGAGGGTAGCTTTATTTGATATGGCAATTTCCCCCACTTTATTCTCTTTATTCAGGAACTATTCCTGAGAATACTTTTAAAGTCAGCTTGACAAGTTCCTGAAAGAATGCTATTGATATTCAGATTGTAATTATATTAAATCCATAGATTAATTTGGGAAGAATTGACATTTTTTTATATTGAAACTTCGTATCCATGAAGATGGGATAGGAACAAGGTCATCTTTAATGTCTTCCAGTAGAATTTAATCACTGTTTTCATACAAGTCTTACACATATCTTCTTAAATTTATTCCTAGGGGATATACATGCATACATTGCTATTACAAATGATATTTGAAGATCGCATTTTTAAATTGCTGTTGTCTATAGAATCTGCAATGAACTTTTGTATATTGATCTCATTTTTTTTTTTTTTTTTTAAAGATTTTATTTATTTATTCATGAGAGACAGAGAGAGAGACAGAGGCAGAGGGAGAAGCAGGCTCCCCGCGGAGCAGGGAGCCCGACGCGGGACTCGATCCCAGGACCCTGGGATCATGACCTGAGCCGATGGCAGACGCTCAACCGACTGAGCCACCCAGGCGTCCCATATTGATCTCATTTTGTATATTGATCTTATAAATGTTCTTTTATCAGTTCTAACAATTTACCTGCCAATTATTTGGGATTTTATAGGTAGAGAGTCATAATTTCTAAATAATGACAGTTTTGTTTCTTACTTTTCAAGTCCTTACTTACACCTTAATTTAAATATTATTTATCTATCTGTTTGTGTGAGTATGTGTATGAATGTGTATAGTATATGTGTTGGTATATTTTTTGTCCTAAACTAGTACATACAATAAACCTTTGAGAAGAAGTGGTGATAATGGGTATTGTTATCTGGTTCTTTTTTTTTTTTTTTAATCCCTTGGGGGAAAATTTTTTTTCTCTCATCATAAGGTATTGGTTTTTTTGTTTGTTTGTTTTTTTATTTTATTTTATTATGTTATGTTAATCACCATACAATACATCATTAGTTTTTGATGTGGTGATCCACGATCCATTGTTTTCGTATAACACCCAGTGCTTCAACAGATGAACAGATAAAGAAGATGTGGTCCATATATACAATGGAATATTACTCAGCCATCAGAAAGGATGAATACCCAACTTTTACATCAACATGGATGGGACTGGAGAAGATTATGCTAAGTGAAATAAGTCAAGCAGAGAAAGTCAATCATCATATGGTTTCAATTATTTGTGGTTCTTTTTTGAAGGGATTACTAACATTGTAGCAGTAAGTATGATGTTTTGATATAGATTTTTTAAAAACTAGAAATCCTTTAACTGATATAAAAATATCCTTTCTATTTCTAATGTACTGAGGATTTTTTGGATCATGCTTGGATGTTGACTTTTAGTAAATGTTTTTGGTGTTTATCAAGGTAATCATATTTTTCCCCTTATTTAATCTGATTCTCTGAGTAATGACACTTAAATTTTTTTTTTTACTTTTTAATCATAAAAGTTTCCAAATATGTTTGAGAGTAGTATGGTATAAATGAACCTCCATGTGTCCATCATCTAGTGACAAATACTGTTAGTATTTTATTAATCTTGTTTCAATTATTCCCTCAATTATACCCATTATTTGATTATGGTAAGACAGAAGTCATGCTGTTTCACCCATAATATTTCAGAATGCCCCTGAAGGACATTTTTGTTTTGTTTTGTTCCTTTTTTTATTCTACAAAAATATTTCTTTTCTTTATGTCACTACCTTGTGGAAACTAGGTCAGGGATTGACTGATTGCTCCTCTGTATCATAATCTAGCTTGTTTTTCCTTTGTATTTCCTGTAAACTGATAGTTAAGATACAAGCTTCTAGATGCAGGTTCAGTTTTGTTAAGAAGACATCCCAGGTGGTGCTGTGTACCTCTCGTTGGGGCCTGTTGGTGCTCTAAGTCTAGCTAAGATTGATCCCTGGGGTTCAGATGGTGTCAGACTCATCTTTCTGTGACAGACTTCCCATCCAATCTTTCACCTAGTGATTTTAGAGTCTATTGGTAATTGTTGTTGCTAAGATACATTACTTCATTATAAGCTTCACAATGGTGATTTTCTAATTATGTCATTCCTTCTGCATTTACATGTATAGATTTTTTTCCAGTGTGAAACCACTTAAATGTCTGGAATAACCCCAAAGCTTTCATTGTATCTTTTTATATGTTGCTGATTTCAATTTACTGATATTTTGTTTAAAATTTTTGTATTTACATTATATATAAACTTGGCCTGTAATATTTCTTTCTAATGATATTCTTTTTTGCAGGGTATTGATATTAACTGGCTTCATAGATTGAATTGGAAGTATTCTTTCCTTGTTGATGCTACAGAATTGTTTGCATAAAGTTGGACTAATCTTTCCTAAAAAAGTTGGGACTTGATTGGGAAACATCTGGCTCTGGTATTCTCTTTGTGGTAAGTTAACTATCAGTTCTGTTTCTGTAGTGCATTAGAAATTATCAGTCTTTCCATTTCTTCTTGGTTTCAGTTTTTGTTAATTTTTAAAAATCTGTGTATTTTATCCAAGTTTCAAACTTATTGGCAAGAATTTTCTTTATCTTTTGAATATAACTTTTAAAATTCCTAATATTGTTTATTTGTGCCTTCTGTTTTCTTGGTCATTATCACTAGAATTATGTCCATTTCATTAGATTTCTCAATGAACTTTTTAAAAATTTTTTTATTGTTATGTTAATCACCATACATTACCTCATTAGTTTTTGATGTAGTGTTCCATGATTCATTGTTTGTGCATAACACCCAGTGCTCCATGCAGAACGTGCCCTCCTTAATACCCATGACCAGGCTAACCCATCCTCCCACCCCCCTCCCCTCTAGAACCCTCAGTTTATTTTTCAGAGTCCATCGTCTCTCATGTTTCGTCTCCCCCTCTGATTCCCCCCCTTCATTCTTCCCGTCCTGCTATCTTCTTTTTTTTTCTTAACATATATTGCATTATTTGTTTCAGAGGTACAGATCTGTGATTCAACAGTCTTGCACAATTCACAGCGCTTACCAGAGCACATACCCTCCCCAGTGTCTATCACCCAGTCACCCCATCCCTCCCACCCCACCCCCCACTCCAGCAACCCTCAGTTTGTTTCCTGAGATTAAGAATTCTTCATATCAGTGAGGTCATATGATACATGTCTTTCTCTGATTGACTTATTTCGCTCAGCATAATACCCTCAAGTTCCATCCACATTGTTGCAAATGGCAAGACTTCATTCCTTTTGATGGCTGCATAATATTCCATTGTATATATATACCGCATCTTCTTTATCCATTCATCTGTTGATGGACATCTTGGCTCTTTCCACAGTTTGGCTATTGTCAATGAACTAACTTTTGACTTTGATGATCCCTTTTATTTTATTTACTTGATTTCCACTTATTCATTTGTTTTTCCCCTAATTTCATTATCATGTGCTTTGTTAATTTTCATCCTTTCTTCTTTTCAAAAATTAACATTTTAGGTCATACATTTGCCTGAAAACACAGCTGTTACTCTACTTCATGTATTTGATATGTGGTATTTTTTTTAAGATTTTATTTATTTATTTATTTATTTATTTAACTTTTTTTAGAGAGGGCAAGCAGGGCAATGGACAAAGGGAAAAGGAGAGAGAGAATCCCAAGCAGACTCCCCAATGAGCATGGAGCCCATGACCCTGGGATCATGACCTGACCCAAAATCAAAAGTCAAACATTTAACTGACTGAGCCACCCAGTGCCCCTTGATATGTAGTATTTAATATGTAGTCTTGGCATTTTCAAGTTTTCATTTCTATTTCTTCTTTGACCCAAGAGTACATAGGAAGTGTATCTTAAATTTCCAAATATATGAAGATTGATTTATTTGATATTGACCTCTAAAAAGCCTTGTATCAGTGGGCATAATCTGTATAACACCAATTCTTTGTAATTCCATTGAAACATACTTTACAACTCAACCTGTGATCAATTTTTGTAAATGTCCTCATTGCTTGACAAAAATTCTTTTCTATTTCTTCCACACCTTCTCTAAGTTTGTATTTCTACTGAATCTATGAGTAACTGAGAGATGTGTGTTTTAATATATCACTAAAAAGAAGAGTTTGTCAAATTCTCCCAGTAGTTTTGTGAATCTTTGCTTGCTTTCTGTTTTTGGGGCCATGTCACTATGTGCATACATGTTAAGAACTGTTGTATCTTCTCGTGAATTAAAACTTTTATTACCATGTACACGATCTCTATCCCCAGTAACACCTTTTGTCTTAAAGTTTATTTTGTCGTATTAACATCTATATTAGGTGCAACTGAATTTTCTTTTGGTTTATCATTGTATGATCTACCATTTTTAATCCTTTTACTTTCACATTTTCTATTTTTTAGGTGTGTTATTTATAAACACCTTATGGCTAAATTTTGCTTAATTTAATGCAATCTGACAGTCTTTGTCTTTTAAATTTAAGGTGAGCTTAGTCTATTACATTTATCATTATCATTGTTATATTGATACACTTGTTCATTTTCTACCACCTTGTTCCATTTCTCATATTTTCATTTTATGATTTTTTTCCCTTTTTCTTTGTTTTTAATGTGATTGAGACTTTATTTCTTATTCTTCTTATTGGAATAGATGTTACATATTTTACTTCTATTTTTAATAGTTAGCCTTAAGAACATACAACATGAATAATTAATAAAGTTTAAAATTAATTTATTTTTAAAAATCATAATTTGAGGATATTAGAACACCTTAATTATTATCATTCCTGTATCAGTCAGCCTAGGCTAAGTTATTCTACGATAACAAGAAATCTCAAAATCTCTGTTTTATGATATCCAAAGTTTATTTCTTTCTCAAATTACATTTCTGTCATGATTTGTCTGGGGACTGTCCTTGTCTTGTCGATAAACTTCAACTCAGACTGGTAGAACAACTTCTACCTGGGATCCTGGATTTTTCTAATTGTGTAGTCATGGTACAATCAGTTTATGCATTTTTTCAGGAATGCTGTATACACAGTTTTTCTTAGTGCTTGCCCTAGGGTCCTAAGTGTGCTCATTGCCACTGGACAAGGCTGAATATTAGTTGGTCTTTCTTGTTCAAAGAACTGGAGATGAGGAATAGTTGTATCTTTCATTTTTCAATTCAGGAATCTCTAGCATCAGTCCCTTTAATCTCTTTAAATTGGCGATCCTTCTGTGAGTTCATCTCTTTATTTTAGGACCTTGTCAAATGCAGCCAGTAACAACCAAGTCTTGCTGCTAGCATTCTGTTTCCCAATCTCTTTGCCTAAAGTCATCAGCTCATTTGGTATATTATCTGTTTCCCAAGTTATCAGAGAAACAAATTGACCAGATGTTTCACCACTGTGTAAATTGGGTTACTATCTCTTCAGCCTCCATGTATCACTCACCACTGTCTGGCCCTGAAGCCAATGCTATATATCTTATGTTCAGTTATACTGGTAGCAATCTGCTTCTGCAACCAGTATCTGTCTAAGTCACCTTAGGCTAAGTATGTTGTTGTGTGAAGTTGGACAATTGTATGTGCTACTTATGGGTTTGCAAATTAGCATGGCATGGAGACTGTACAAATAAAAGGAGGACACTAAGATAGATTATAAAAAGTTAAGTTTCCATATCATTCTAAAAAGCAATTCTGCTACTAGGAATCTATCCTGTAAGAAATATTTGAACATATGCACCAAGATGCATATACAAATATGTTTATTTCAGCATTGTTTACAATGGTGAAAAACTGAAGACCACTTAAATGGCTATCCATAGGGGAATGTTAATAAATTATGATGCAGTGGTACTAGGGAATACTTTTGCAGCCATTAAATAGAACGAGGTATCTTTATAAGTTCTGCTATAGCAACATCTTTAAAACAAGTGTTTGATGGAAATATATAAATAAGTGGAAACATATAAACCTGTAATATAATTCCATTTATATAAACACAAGAAAAAACCAAAACATTTTGTGTTTGTATATGTACATATAAGATGGAATAGAATCTCAAAGGATATGCACCAAACTGTTACAAAAAATGTTTACCTCTGAAGAGAAACATGGGGAAGACGGGTGGAGGGTAAAAAAGGGGGATTTTAGCATTTTATCTTAGATATGGCTCTATTGTTTAAAGTTTTGTAAAAGTAGATTATTGTATTACTTTTGTAAATTAATTATTGGATAAATCATATAATTTTAATCAAAGGCATGGCAGACATTTAAGGGCAATGAGAGGAAGAATGGGTAATGGGGACAGTGTTCATGATCACTGTCATCAGATATTGAAGTGTCTATCAAGGTGAAAAAGTTCTACCTTTATTTTGAACCCCCCAGAGAGCAGGAAGAAGCAAACGTAAACATCAATTCAGCTCTCAGAGCTATCCACCGTTGGGATGGACTACTTGTGGGATATAATGAAAGTCCTGGCCTCAGGGATTTTGAGGAATAAATCCAAACCCTAATGAGTTTAGACTAAAAGACATTTAAGTTAGATGGTTTTTCATCTAGAAGTTTCTTGGACAGCCCTAATGTCAATTTTGATTGATTGCCCCTAGAAACCATCCCATGCATCCAAAAGTGCATCATTCTTGCAGGTGAGTGTTGGCTCCTACAGGGGATCTCAGGACTACATGGGTCCTGACTACTGATGCACTCCACTGTTAAATATTCTCTTGGCACCAAATTCCCTAAGAGCCCCTTTAACAGGAAAACCTTAGTCCCACCACAGCACTCCACCTTCTGCAAGGGGAGTGTCCACCCTCAGCATCTCCTACTGAGTTTCAGCCCAGGTACTTACTACTCTGATTCCCAGGAAAATCATGAGAAACCACAGAGTACTGAGTTTAAAATGCTTTCATGCCCTCTTTCTCAAAGCAAGCACACATAATCTGTCCCCCTTCTGCTCACATTTCACTGGCCAAAGTAAGTCACAGAGATATTTACTAATGGTATGTACTCGACCAAGAGGATGAGAGATCTGTCAGAATTTTTAAGCCGAAGGAGACCTTCAAGAGTACCTTACATCGCTCCTTCTTTTTCCCAATTGGTGTGCCAAGCACAGCTGATGCAGAGCATTTCCCTGCGGTGATGGATGCTCGCATCTCAATCTGGCCTCGTTGGGAAGTCAGATGCTTAGGGAATGAGTTTCAGTGAGGGACCAGAATACAGAGGTCTTCACTGGGCAGTGGCTCATGAATCAGAACATCCATTTATGTGCTGTTTACTGAGGCTTGGGGGAAACAAGCACGAACATCCATACTCATGGTGCACTTACCTGGCAGTCTCAGCACGGGAGTGAACTCACGAACTACCACATGTGCTTCTTTTGAGGGGGGTGGTACATAGGCAGAAGTGCAGATACCGCTGTGGATCTAATTCCTCATGAGAACGTCTCATCTTCAGAGAATCATCTTTTCTTTGCGTGTTTGAGGATCTCTGTAGGCTTTAAAAGTGAGGTCAGCACATGGCCGAGTTCACCGCCCCTCCTTTTAATTAGTGTCCTTTCAGGGTAATGTTCTGTTCAGGGACACAGCTTCTCAGCACTCGACTTTATTTTTATAGAGACAGCCAACTCCTCCCTGCGTAAGCCATAATCCTTCTCAGATGTTGGGGTGAAGCCTGTCCAAGAAAGCTGATCATCTATCATAATAGATATAAACATTTGTCTCACATTATCCCATTTAGAGGGACAAATTTATGTCTTTACAAATATCTAGTGTTTCACTTGTCACAGAGGATCAAATTCCCTTTATTATACTGCAAAGAAAATTAACATTATTGAAAGACACTACATTATGCTTGGTAACAGTGCCTTACTCTAGAATCACTCCCATGCTGAATGGTTTTCACTTTTGTTTTGGAAACAGAGACCTAATTTCTCCACTGCACAGTGAGAAAGAAGATTTGCAGCTTTAAAAACATATACTTAATTGCTTTAATAAAAGATATAAATTGATCTAAATGTATGCGAAGCAATAATGATAAATTCAAAGAGCAAATAATTTTGAGATCCTAAAAATAAAGTTATCATAAAAGGAAACTGCACATGAACTTACTTATTTGATCACCATGCAGTCTTCGAACTACCTTGTGTCTTTTAAATGGCATAAATTCTCACTTCAGTTTAGAAGAAGTTTTACTTTATAGGAATTGTGTTTTTAATGTAAAGCAGTTGGTGATTTTTAAAATCAATATTTCATTTATGATTCATGTTTTGCTGAAGTGGATAATGTGATGCCTTAATGGATGGAAATGGATCATGGCAAGGAGGTCAGAAAGCAATTTCTGCCATTAATAATACACGTTCTACAAGGTAATCGACAGACAGTGAGCAGGCGAGTCTTCAGAATATTCCTGCAGGGGCTTGGTGTATGGGATGTATACAGAAATAGCAGCGGACTTGAAGAACAACGTATGTCAGAGAAGCCCACAATTTTGTGTGACTGTTATCAAGTCGTTGCCTTCAGCAAATAGTTTTTCTACTCATTCAAGAACAGTAGCCAGTTAATTACAGAAGAACTGCATATGATTAGAGAAACCAAGAAAAATAAAATGTGCTAGAAGCCCTAACTGTGGGAGGCACTGGGCATGACATTCCTTTGCTAGATGAGTCAACATTTATATTTGCCTCGTTTCCAACTCACAATTCACGCATCTGCCTTTTCAACAAGGCTCTAGAGTTCAACTTTGAGAAATGTCAGGGCTTTTGTCTCCAGAGAGGGGTTGGAAAACATGCCCCTGCCCAGCACTATTTTAAATGTATTCTAAATTTTCATTCCAGTTATCACTCTACTCTTTACGTCCGCATCTTTGCTAGAATTGAGGCTGACAGTTAAGTTGCTATTTTGACTTACTGAGACCTGGAGAAAGTGAGAGGAAGAACCGAGAGTTTGGTTTTCCCTTTACTTTACCTTGACACCCCGGGAAGAGCTGCCATGATGTCTCTCAACAGTTAAGTGATGCATAAAAGCCTGTGGCTGAGCTGTGTGTGGAGCGAGTTACCCGCATGTTCTCAGAAAGCACTTGTCCTTTCTGACCCACTCTACTGAAAGCAATGATTTCCAAACACATCCTTGATCTTCTCCCCCAAGCATTAACAACATTTAAGTATGTAACACACGTGTGTGTGTGTACATATACGTATATAAACACAGACATATATATGCATGTATTGTGTATTATTATATATGTCCACACTGAGATTGTGTGTGCATATAATTTTATATGTGAGTATGTGTTTATATATGTTTATAGATTACAGGCCTTACCTCGCTAATATATGTCAATGATACATCAGAGAAATTTTTATAGGATGAGGAAGAGATGAATTAACAAGTTCTTAAAATTATGTTTCAATTGTACAACTTATTTTGCCCTCTATAAATATGACCAATCCCATTACTAAGTATCATTGATGTTTTGTGAAAAGGTGCATCCTTTCTGGAAAGCACTGGTTAACATTTTTAACCCAGTCATTCAAAGATGCTTCTAAATTCAGTTTATCTTCAATACTTTGTTTTAATGCTTCTCAGAACTGAGGAGCTCTTTTACAAAGATTCAGAGATCTAAAAGGAATCCGTGTATCCTTGGCTAAAATGGGCTAGATCAGTTCACCAATTATGCACAGTACTTTGTTGGATTTGGCTAATATGTTTCCTTCGCTCCTTGCGGGCATCAGGTGCTCTTGCAAACTCCTGGCAAGAGGGTCTGGTGTTTGCATATTTTTAACGGGTTCAAAGCCCACTGAAGATATTTAGTATTTAACCAGAAATTTCCATTTCCGTGTTTTTAAAGCCTGCAGACCGAATGTTGTTATGGGTAACACTCTTATATTTAGGAACAAAACTGCATAACAATGAAAATGATTCCAAACGTCATATTTGTATCAAAGTGCTCTCTCCGTTATATGATTTTCTTCCGAAAAGTAGTTACCTTCTTGGTCACTGTTAAAACTTTATTTTTACTTCGAAGGAGCAGATTGTGCATTTATAATACCTACTGAGTGAGGTCCTCAGAATCATTTATCATCACAGAAAGTATTAGTGAATTTGGAATTTCCATCTACTTAAAACTAAAAATTCGCAGACATCTTCAATTTTGAAAACTTGGCACATATATTGCTGCAGGGCAATTAAAGAACCTTTGTGGTTACAGAATATATGGGATAGACACAGACGCACATATATGTCTTTGCATATGCACATAACCATATCCATAAACATTTTCTTATAAAATATCCTTTGATCACATTACATGTATATGCAAAATAATATATATGCATTGGCACATGTGATACTTTACATGGAAATATAGCTTATGTGTATTTCTATATACACATACTTATAAAATCATCTATGTGCTCACTAAACACAACTCTATACATATTTATAATCCTATCATAATCAGGATTATGTATGTACTTGCATCAGACACAAAATTTTGAACATAGTTTTATACATCTAAGTATTAGTAGCACTTTATATATTCCTACAGATACATATAATCCTTTATATAATGTTATATGTATGCATATACATTTATATAATTCTGTATAAAATATAGTCCTACAAGGAACGTTATACTGACTCTGTTCTGTACATGTCCATACAGGCTCCACTTAAGTTTATGATCTGTGAACTTGCTTGGCAGGGTCACATGTGAAATGTATGTTCAAAGATGTGCTAGCCCGTGCTCAGCCACTCCTTCTGGTGCAACTTCCTGTCTTACATCAGGGGTCTTCACATCCGTGACTGATTAACACGTGGCCAACTGAGAATGCCAGGAACTGTACTCAAAGAGTAGTCAGCTTTTTTTTTTTTAATTTCCTTAAATTAAAAAGTCAATATAAACTAGAGTTCTAATATTTTCTTCCTATCCCCCTAGGGTTCTTCTTGTGCCCCTGCCTCACTGAACCCCGTGCATGGTGTGGCCCCTTGGCTGTGAGTCAGGCTGTCCTCGTCCCATACGCTTGCAGCCACACACCTTCTGGAAGAGCTGACTGGGGGCTCAGCATCCTCACCTCCTGACCTCCCTGCTCTGATCTGCCCGAAGAGCCTACAGAGGCGATACTCCCAACATTTTAAAGGAGAACTCGACACTTTCAGCTCAAAGAACCTAAGGTCAGTGGGAAAATGGACGTGATCAGGCAGCCCAAGTCAGGATGGCTGGCCAACCAAATGATGGAAATTGGAAGGTTTCCTGAACCTGCAGTTCCTCTCCTTAACTCTGTTAATTCTAATTTTCACAAAAGGCCCACCAAGAAGGTGCCATATTCCAAATGTCACTGGCCAGGAAACTGAGGTATGGGGAAAGATAAATGACTTACCTACAGACCCCACACCTGGCAAGTTCCAGTAACTTCACATTGAGATCTCCGGCTCCAAAGCAACACTCTTTGTACTCTACCATGTTGATTTCTCCCATAAAATACCATTTTTAACAATTGCATTGGCAGAAATTATAAATTTGGCAAGTTGCCATGCTGACAAACATACAGGAAATGGGTGAAACAGAAAAAACTCATATGTGCGTAAGAGTGCAAATAAACTTCACTTTTCTGGGAGCTGTTTTGGCAATGCAAAATAAGAACTTGAAACAGATTCATGCCCTGTGACTACTTCTACAATTCTACCATCAGAAAATAATCCTACAACCTCTATGCTTACAAATGTTCATGGAAGTCTTATTAAGAATCATACAACGTTGCAAACGATTTTCCTCCTCAACAGTAATTGAATGGGCTAGTCAATGATGCTGGGTTTTTGCCTTAGAATATAATGTAATCAGTAAAAGATGTTTTCAGCAAACAAACACTCATGTTATCACTTTAAGTGAAATAAAGCAGAATAAAACGTTGTTACCTTTGATATAATCACCACTTTGGAAATGTCTACATCAATATTTATATCTCTAGATCTAATCTATGACAAGGAAACATACTATGTTGATAACAGAGTGATTTCTTTGTCTTACTTTTAACTTACTGTATAATACACATATAATCTGAGAAAAGAAAATAAATTTTAGTGAAGAAAACAAGACTGTGGGCTCAGAGCTAGAAAGGTAAGAGTTGCAGCACTGAAACGCTGATTAGAACATACCAAGCTTTGATCTCCTCCTCCATCACACGAGGGTCACCATCCTTCTGTAGAGACTCGGGCTTCTGGTACAGAGAAGGTCTTCAATAGATGTTGGTTTCTCATCTTTGTTGCCTTTGCACGACCCTTAGGAGGGTAGTTAGCTTCTCAGGGCTCTCTGATGACCAAAGGACGTCTCTTTACAGGGTGGAAAAAACCATTACTCTTTTGTTTGTTTAAAACAATAAACCAGGGGGAAAGAATCAAAATGCCCAAGCCCAGAAACTGAACTCATTGACCATCTTTTTACTCAGGTGTAAATAAAGCAAGGACATGGGCCAGGTCGCCTGGTGCAGCTTATTGTTCTTAATCTTTGGGGAGTCCTGAATATACTTAAGAACCTGTCAACAATGATCCCTTTCCCAGATACACTGACAGGTGCCACATTTTGCGTCTGATGTCTGAGGATCCACAGGGGCTCTGCAGCTTCCCCAAGCCCTAGATTGCAAAGCCGGGAGAGGAGAGGGGAGATGGAAGGGGCTGCAGAACAGAGACATGCCTCCGTTCCCCTGTCCCTCACGTGCCCATTTCTCAGAGGAAGAAGGGACCTGCAGAATGACCGAGGATCACACACACCATGGTCATCAATGCGTCACCCCCTCCAGCCTCAGTCCATCGCAGAGGACTGAGGGGTCAGTGTTTCTGGGACAAGTGTGATGCATATTAAACCATCCCTGCTCTGTACTCCACTAGGAACCTGCAGATAATTCTGGGGGTGGCAATGCTATCTGAAATTCAAAGGGGCCCACGTATTCCTGGAAGACCCAAGCGGATGAGCGTAGTTCATCGGATCTAAGATCCAACAAAGTAAAAGACCTGTGGAACCAAACCAATGACCTGAACCCGAGTCTCCTGTCTCACGGGGATTTCATGCACAAAGGCCAGCATCCCCTGCCGCCGCGGTCACCGTCCAAAACGCTTCTGGGATGGGCTCCCAATGCAAGGTCATCGAAGTTGGCGCAGTGCTCGTTCGCGGTCCTGCAGCGAAGCGGTTCAGGGCAGGGCCTGGCAGCTCTTTTCCGTGAAGGGCCAGACACTAAGTACTTCAGGCTGTGTGGGCCATACATAGCCTGTCACGTGCTATTTTTTACTTTTGTTTGTTTTCTCAAGCCCTGAAAAATTCCCAAAGCGCTCTTAGCTTGTAGATTCTGCAAAACCAGCCATGGTTTGCCTCCTTGTGGTTGAGAAGAAAACTCTGGAGCTCTACTAGCTAGGTTCCAATCCTGACCCACCCGGCCCGAGTGTTGTTACATTTTCATGGTTGCTTCACCTGCTCTGTGCCGGGGCGGGGGGGGGGGGGGGGGGGGAAAAAACACCCCCC
>NC_058411.1:141351587-141390793 GCF_002201575.2 Neomonachus schauinslandi
CGGGGCGGCATAAGAACACCTCCCTCTGAGGGCGTGGTGGGGAGTCATGACTTCAGACAGATGAAACACTCCGGGGAGCAAGGATGCGGGGGGCACGGTGTAGCCCCAGCTCTCGCCAATAGGTTCAGGAGGGAGGGTCGTCGGGTCTGGTGGGTTT
The DNA here is from genome assembly GCF_002201575.2 of Neomonachus schauinslandi. Classification (NCBI taxonomy): domain Eukaryota; kingdom Metazoa; phylum Chordata; class Mammalia; order Carnivora; family Phocidae; genus Neomonachus; species Neomonachus schauinslandi. The sequence continues at coordinate 141,351,745 of NC_058411.1, forward strand.
TCCCCTAGTTACTCAGGGTCTGTCATTTCTCCATGGTGGCTGGCCACTGCAAAATGTCAACCAGCCGGGGTGTTCTTGCAACATATTGTGCAGCAGGAAGGATAAATACTGTGTGCTTAGAGTATTAAAATAGTTCCTATATGCAAAGCGGGATAAAAATAGCTTTTACCTTACAGGGCTGTTTTGCAGATGAATATGAATTTGTTCATCATAATGTATAGCTCTTGTTATTATAGTGGAAGAGACCTGATTAAAATGACTAATTTAGAGGAGACTTTTTGGCAGGATCTCTGTCTGGGTGATACCCCTGACAGCATGTATTTTAAGCAAGTTCCACGGACACCTGCTTCTTCCAGTCCTTCTGAGGCTCTGCACTTATAGCCGAGAGAGCTAAGTCTGTCTTACTGCTCCCGCCTCAGCACCGAGTCCACTGCCAAATGCAGCAGGGTAGCTGGATTCATATGTTTTTAGGTGAGATAGCTTTACTTTTAATGAATAACGTAAAGATTTAGGGTTTAGAAATCACCAGACTTCCAGTTAAAGATGGCTGACAGAATAAACACATGCTGAACGTCTAGTATTCCTAATAATTACGGAATAAAACCAGGCAAACAAAGAAAACCATCCGGGTATACACTGGAAAACAAGATGAGGCTATCAACCCTATCTCGTAAACCAAAACAAAGTGTGACCTCACCTGAAGGTCTTCGAGCTTGCTGTTCTTCCTTTAAGATTTATATAGTTCCCTGTTCAAATGTCGAGAAACAAAAAGTGAAATTTTAAAAAGAAAAAGACTAGAAGGATTTCTGAAAGGGGAGAGGACTATGGGCTCAGACTGGAGGAGGACTGGTAGGGCTAAAGCGGGGAGGTCTGTTGGAAGGACAGGTGAGCGCTAGAGGCACCAACACGCCTGGGGAGCAGATGCCACAGGGGCGGGGAGGGAGGTGGCCGAGGGCAGTCATCAGGATGCTTGCTGGGGACACTGCAGAGGAGCAGATGGGCTTATCTGGGGTCTCTGCTTCTCTGCGTTGGGCCAAATATCACAGAACAGGGTGCTGGCATCTGAGACAAGATGGCCTTAGGTTGTACCCAAAGTCATTGCGGCTGGGTGCACAGCCCACAGGAAAACTGATGTTCAGAACATAGAGAGAGATTTGTTTTAAAAAGAAATGAAAAAATCCTAATGGAGAAAAGGACAAAAGTCATGAACAGGTAGTTCTGGTCCTAAAAGATGAGGTACCAATGACTCACACAAGGGGAAAGATGCTCAGCCTCACCAGTAATGAGAAAATGCAGATTAGAACAAAAAGATGTAATTTTCTTACTCATCAGATTAACCAACTCTCACCATATGCAATCTCGATGATGTGTAAAGAAATGAATGCTCTTATTCATTGCTTTGGTGAGTATAAATTTCCAAAGCTGCTCCACAATATGATTTTGGCAGAAAAATGTATATATTCTATGGTTTAGCAGGTCCCGGCCTCAGTGTCCACCCTAGAGATAGAGTCGCATGCGTCCAATGTGAAAGGACAAATATGTTCAGTGCAGTGGTGTGGGTAACAGACAAAAGTGGAGAAACACATTAAAATTGGAATAAATACACCGCAGGACTTTCAGACTGTTGAGTACATACAAAAAAAAAAAAATGGGTCTATGTGGACCAATGTGCAAAATTTTTCAAAACATGTTAAGTGAGAAACGTATTATTTACAGGACAAAAGTATAGTGTGATGAGATTTAGAAAGAAAATCAACCCCTCCTACCCACAAAACACAGAGAAGAGACAGACACACGGAGAGCGAGAGATTGAAATTCGCAGGAAAGAAACATTTGGATACCCACCACACTGATGAGTAATTCCCTCTAAGGAAACATTATAACGTACCTTTGGCATTTTTTTTTTAATAAATGAGATTGTATTCGTGTTTTACTTTTGAATGAAAAAGTAAATGATTTTAAAAGTACAATCCAGCCTCACCATGGAAAACTAAAAAACACCGGGGAAAGAAAATCTGTAATCCTGCCTTGGCAGAAAAGCACATTTAGCACGTGGCTGTGCATCCTTCTAGTCATTTTTCTACACACTTAGTGCTGATCCACCAGGAGTCTCTTATTTTACAGGCGGGAAATAGATTCGAGTCAGTGAGCAGATGGAGAAGCACAGCGATGTGTGAACTCAGGATTCTGGGGCACACGCTGGGCTCACTGACACCTTGTGGACAAACAGGAAACAGTAGAGAGGCCGTGGCAAAACGCTCTGGGTCCTTGATGGGGCTTGAGGAGTGTGAGGCGGGGACAGGTGCAGAGTGGCCCAGTGACTCCCCAATGACATGCGTGCCCCTTCTGCTCGCCTCCTGGGTGCTCCTTTTATAGTAAGGGAATTGCACAGAGAAGAAGCAGGAACGAGAGGAGCAGCACCCAGGGCAGGTGTCAGGCAGAGTCTGTCCAGCAGGCATGAGAAGTAGAGGGAAAGAACTAGAATTGTGCCAACAAATGTGCATACAAATCTAGAAAATCTAGAGCCTCCGTGTGTGGGAATTGGGGCCAATTCTGATTTTATGTTTCCCAGGAAAATGGTCTGTTTCAGCTCTGTTTTCAAATCTGTTATGGCGTTTTTCATAGTATCCTGTTACAATTTTCAAACATTTTATTTATCTGAGTGTGGGTTTTTTGTTTGGTTTTTAATGTGAGTTGTGCCTCATCTTTCCCGATCCTCTTTGCCTAAGGTTCATTTGTCTTATAAGTCATTTCAAAGGACAAGCTCTGGGTTTTGCTGATCAAATCATTTCTGGGGAGGGGGAAATCTTTTCCATTAATTTTAGCTTTTATCTCAGTATTTCTTTTCAAATCTCTTTGGGTTTGTTTTCTTGCATCCTCCTGCCCGGGCATGAGATTTTGGATTTCTTCCGCACATTGCCAGTGCATTGCCTGGGGAGAACAGAGCTCATGGTTGACCAAAAAAAAAAATAGTAACAATGAACGAGAGAGGGTCCTGGTCCCTGGAAGCCCAGGCCAGGCTTTTCGTAGAATGAAGGAGGAAGAGGTCAGAGGGACCCGGGCGGGATCTCGTCTTGGAATGAGCTATCCAATGAGGGCAGAGCTTGCCCTGAGATCCCAGATTTGAGCAGAGGTGTTCACGAGGGAGCTAGATCATCGTAGACAACCATTAGACCAGGAAGAGGGAAATATTTGTGGCTTATGTGCTAAGACTTTCCGGCCCCCACGCTCTCCAGAGGAGTCTTAGTATTGATTATTTTAATTCTTATGTCCATTGATAATGCTTCTGTATTATGAGTGGAATAATATTTCCAAGAGCTACAGATATGAGACCCCGAGGTCTCAGGGATCAAGTCAGTAATTCTGAGCATCAAGAGATCCATCCTTAGTCAGTCCTGGAGACCTGGAGTAAGGTTTAGCCCCAGTTAACCTGCTTTAAAATGCCGATTTCTACTCTGCCTCCAAGAATCACTGTGAGCTTTTCTCTGCACCTCTTAGTTTAGGAATTTGGGAATCTCTCCCTCAAGAAAGGCCCTCTAGAGAGCACACACATGAGATCTCATAGACCATTGACCATTGCAAATAGGAAATAAAAGTTTGCAGCCAAATAGGGCAAATGATCCCGCTCACTGTTAATGTAATCATTCCTCTGACTTTGAGTTCCTTTTCCCAAGGGTTCAGCAGTGCCTTTGTCCTGACCATGTGGCACCAGGGGGGTCCCCTCCAGTCTCCTAAATGTCCCCCGGGAGAGCCTCCCTGTGCTCTGCTACCTGCTTCTGCCATCAGCCGGTTCTCACTGGACTGCTTTTCACATCAGCATGTTTTTATAGCACACAGTGGTTTCCTCAGTTACACAACAGACCCAGTGCCAACAAACCCTCTTCCAGGTAATGTAAAGCACATTTGAGCGCAAGAATGATTACATTTTCATGGCTAAAAATAAGCACTTGTTTTTTAATTTTCCATGAGAATGCTGCCCCTCAGCCCAGGAAGCCACCTCCTACCTGGCGAGCCTTTTATGCTAAAGTCATCACCACATGGCTGGGAAACTGGAATTCAAATTTTCATTATGAAACACAAAGGGAAAAGCCCCTATGCAAATCTCTCTTTAATCCCACCATATCCTTGCTTGTTCAGCGTGCTTTAAAGAAACTAGACTATGTCAAATGTACTCCGACATAGAAGCAAATCCCACCAGAGCCAATCTACATGGAAAGAATATCTTGATTTGTAGAATACAAATATCACTTCATCTTATCTGATCCTCAGGGAGGCATTATGAAGTTGGTAAGATTATACCCACAAGAGGAAGTCAGTCACTTCCTGGTTTTACCCAGATGCTGCAAGCTTACCATCCTGCATCAGTTTTGCTCATTGGAAGAATTTTCTTTTCTTCCAAATGCTTTCAACTGTGAAGGTGTCCTCTCACAGCCACAAAATGCTGATCAACTCTAGAAGGGCATTTATAAGCCATCAACAGCTACATTTGTCTTACTGCAGTCAGATACAACATTATTCCTTTCAAGATGAAAGTTTAAGGGTCTTCCTTACATCTGTGGAAGGCTGGGATAGAGCTACAGGTGGGTGGGTGGGGGAGCCCAACCATAAAGAAGGCCTCTCTCTCTTTTTTTTTTAAATTTAATTTTATTATGTTATGTTAGTCACCATACAATACATCATTAGTTTTTGATGTGGTGATCCACGATTCATTGTTTTCCTATAACACCCAGGGCTCCATGCAGTACGTGCCCTCCTTAATACCCATGACCGGGCTAACCAATCCCCCCTCCCCCCTCCCCTCTAAAACCCTGTTTGTTTCTCAGAGTCCATAGTCTTTCATGGTTCATCTCTCCCTCCGAATTCTCTCCCTTCATTTTTCCCTTCCTTCTCCTAATGTCCTCCATGCTATTCCTTATGTTCCACAAATAAGTGCAACCCTATGATAATTGACTTTCTCTGCTTGACTTATTTCACTTAGCATAATCTCCTCCAGTCCCATCCATGTTGATGTAAAAGTTGGGTATTAGTCCTTTCTGATGGCTGAGCAATATTCCATTGTATATATGGACCACGTTTTCTTTATCCATTCATCTGTTGAAGGGCATCTCGACTCTTTCCAGTTTGGCTATTGTGGACATTGCTGCTATGAACATTGGGGTGCATATAGCCCTTCTTTCACTACATCTGTGTCTTTGGGGTAAATACCCAGGAGTGCAATTGCTGGGTCATGGGGTAGCTCTATTTTAAAATTTTTTTTTTATTCTTATGTTAATCCCCATACATTACATCATTAGTTTTAGATGAAGTGTTCCATGATTCATTGTTTGTGCATAACAACCAGTGCTCCATGCAGAATGTGCCCTCCTCAATACCCATCACCAGGCTGACCCAGCCTCCCACCCCCCTCCCCTCTAGAACCCTGTTTGTTTTTCAGAGTCCATCGTCTCTCATGGTTCGTCTACCCCTCCGATTCCCCCCCTTCATTCTTCCCCTCCCGCTACCTTCTTCTTCTTCTTTTTTTTTTCTTAACATATATTGCATTATTTGTTTCAGAGGTACAGATCTGAGATTCAACAGTCTTACACAATTCACAGCGCTTACCAGAGCACATACCCTCCCCAGTGTCTATCACCCAGTCACCCCATCCCTCCCACCCCACCCCCCACTCCAGCAACCCTCAGTTTGTTTCCTGTGATTAAGAATTCCTCATATCAGTGAGATCATATGATACATGTCTTTCTCTGTTTGACTTATTTCACTCAACATAATACCCTCCAGTTCCATCCATGTCGTTGCAAATGGCAAGATCTCATTCCTTTTGATGGCTGCATAATATTCCATTGTATATATATAGCACCTCTTCTTTATCCATTCATCTGTCGATGGACATCTTGGCTCTTTCCACAGTTTGGCTATTGTGGACATTGCTGCTATAAACATCGGGGTGCACGTACCCCTTCGGATCCCTACTTTTGTATCTTTGGGGTAAATACCCAGTAGTGCAATTGCTGGATCATATGGTAGCTCTATTTTCAACCTTTTGAGGAACCTCCATACAGTTTTCCAGAGTGGCTGCACCAGCTTGCATTCCCACCAACAGTGTAGGAGGGTTCCCCTTTCTCTGCATCCCCGCCAACATCTGTTGTTTCCTGACTTGTTAATTTTGGCCATTCTGACTGGTGTGAGGTAGTATCTCATTGAGGTTTTGATCTGGATTTCCCTGATGCCGAGCAATATTGAGCACCTTTTCATGTGTCTGTGGGCCATTTGGATGTCTTCTTTGGGAAAATGTCGGTTCATGTCTTCTGCCCATTTCTTGATTGGATTCTTTGTTCTTTGGGTGTTGAGTTTGATGAGTTCTTTATAGATTTTGGATACTAGCCCTTTATCTGATATGTCATTTGCAAATATCTTCTCCCATTCTGTCAGTTGTCTTTTGGTTTTGTTGACTGTTTCCTTTGCCGTGCAAAAGCTTTTTATCTTGATGAAGTCCCAATAGTTCATATTTGCCCTTGCTTCCCTTGCTTTTGGTGATGTTTCTAGGAAGAAGTTGCTTTGGCTGAGGTCAAAGAGGTTGCTGCCTGTGTTCTCCTTTAGGATTTTGATGGACTCCTGTCTCACATTGAGGTCTTTCAACCATTTGGAGTCTATTTTTGTGTGTGGTGTAAGGAAATGGTCCAGTTTCATTCTTCTGCATGTGGCTATCCAATTTTCCCAACACCATTTGTTGAAGAGACTGTCTTTGTTCCATTGGACATTCTGTCCTGCTTTGTCAAAGATGAGTTGACCATAGAGTTGAGGGTCCATTTCTGGGTTCTCTATTCTGTTCCACTGATCTATGTGTCTGTTTTTGTGCCAGTACCATGCTGTCTTGATGATGACAGCTTTGTAATAGAGCTGGAAGTCCGGAATTGTGATGCCGCCCACTTTGCTTTTCTTTTTCAACATTCCTCTGGCTATGCAGGGTCTTTTCTGGTTCCATACAGATTTTAGGATTATTTGTTCCATTTCTTTGAAAAAAGTGGATGGTATTTTGATGGGGATTGCATTGAATGTGTAGATTGCTCTAGGTAGCATTGACATCTTCACAATATTTGTTCTTCCAATCCATGAGCATGGAACGTTTTTCCATTTCTTTGTGTCTTCCTCAATTTCTTTCATGAGTATTTTCTAGTTTTCTGAGTACAGATCCTTTGTCTCTTTGGTTAGATTTATTCCTAGGTATCTTATGGTTTTGGGTGCAATTGTAAATGGGATCGACTCCTTAATTTCTCTTTCTTCTGTCTTGTTGTTGCTGTATAGGAATGCCACTGACTTCTGTGCATTGATTTTATATCCTGCCACTTTACTGAATTCCTGTATGAGTTCTAGCAGTTTTGGGGTGGAGTCTTTTCGGTTTTCCACATAAAGTATCATATCATCTGCAAAGAGTGAGAGTTTGACTTCTTCTTTGCCAATTTGGATGCCTTTGATTTCTTTTTGTTGTCTGATTGCTGTGGCTAGGACTTCCAATACTATGTTGAATAGCAGTGGTGATAGTGGACATCCCTGCCGTGTTCCTGACCTTAGGGGGAAAGCTCTCAGTTTTTCCCCATTGAGAATGATATTCGCTGTAGGTTTTTCATAGATGGCTTTTATGATATTGAGGTATGTACCCTCTCTGCCTATACGCTGAAGAGTTTTGATCAAGAAAGGATGCTGTACTTTGTCAAATGCTTTTTCTGCATCTATTGAGAGGATCATATGATTCTTGTTCTTTCTTTTGTTAATGTATTGTATCACATTGATTGATTTGCGGATGTTGAACCAACATTGCAGCCCAGGGATAAATCCCACTTGGTCATGGTGAATAATCCTTTTAATGTACTGTTGGATCCTATTGGCTAGTATTTTGGTGAGAATTTTTGCATCCATGTTCATCAGGGATATTGGTCTGTAATTCTCCTTTTTGATGGGGTCTTTGTCTGGTTTTGGGATCAAGGTAATGCTGGCCTCATAAAACGAGTTTGGAAGTTTTCCTTCCATTTCTATTTTTTGGAACAGTTTCAGAAGAATAGGTATTAATTCTTCTTGAAATGTTTGGTAGAATTCCCCTGGGAAGCCATCTGGCCCTGGGCTTTTGTTTTTTGGGAGATTTTTGATGACTGCTTCAATTTCCTTAGTGGTTATAGGTCTGTTCAGGTTTTCTATTTCATGCTGGTTCAGTTTTGGTAGTGGATACATCTCTAGGAAGGCCTCCATTTCTTCCAGGTTATCTAATTTGCTGGCATAGAGTTGCTCATAATATGTTCTTATAATTGTTTGTATTTCTTTGGTGTTGGTTGTGATCTCTCCTCTTTCATTCATGATTTTGTTGATTTGGGTCATTTCTCTTCTCTTTTGGATAAGTCTGGCCAGGGGTTTATCAATCTTGTTAATTCTTTCAAAGAACCAGCTCCTAGTTTCGTTGATCTGTTCTACTGTTCTTTTAGTTTCTATTTCATTGATTTCTGCTCTGATCTTTATTATTTCTCTTCTCCTGCTGGGTTTAGGCTTTATTTGCTGTTCTTTCTCCAGCTCCTTTAGGTGTAGGGTTAGATTGTGTACTTGAGACCTTTCTTGTTTCTTGAGAAAGGCTTGTATTGCTATATACTTTCCTCTTAGGACTGCCTTTGCTGCATCCCAAAGATTTTGAACAGTTGTGTTTTCATTTTCATTGGTTTCCATGTATTTTTTTAATTCTTCTTTAATTTCCTGGTTGACCCATTCATTCTTCAGTAGGATGCTCTTTAGCCTCCATGTATTTGAGTTCTTTCCGACTTTCCTCTTGTGATTGAGTTCTAGTTTCAAAGCATTGTGGTCTGAAAATAGGCAGGGAATGATCCCAATCTTTTGGTACCGGTTGAGACCTGATTTATGACCTAAGATGTGATCGATTCTGGAGAATGTTCCATGGGCACTAGAGAAGAATGTGTATTCCTTTGCTTTGGGGTGGAATGTTCTGAATATGTCTGTGAAGTCTATTTGGTCCAGTGCGTCATTTAAAGTCTTTATTTCCTTGTTGATCTTTTGCTTAGACGATCTGTTCATTTCAGTGAGGGGGGTGTTAAAGTCCCCCACTATTATTGTATTGTTGTCGATGTGTTTCTTTGCTTTTGTTATTAATTGCCTTATATAATTGGCTGCTCCCATGTTAGGGGCATAGATATTTACAATTGTTAGATCTTCTTGTTGGATAGATCCTTTAAGTAGGATATAGTGTCCTTCCTCATCTCTTATTACAGTCTTTGGTTTAAAATCTTATTTGTCTGATATAAGGATTGCCACCCCAGCTTTCTTTTGGTGTCCATTAGCATGGTAAATGGTTTTCCACCCCCTCACTTTCAATCTGGGGGTGTCTTTGGTTCTAAAATGAGTCTCTTGCAGACAGCATATCGATGGGTCTTGTTTTTTAATCCAGTCTGATAGCCTGTGTCTTTTGATTGGGACATTGAGCCCATCTACATTCAGGGTAACTATTGAAAGATAGGAATTTAGTGCCATTGTATTGCCTGTAAGGTGACTGTTACCGTATATTGTCTGTGTTCCTTTCTGGTCTATGTTGCTTTTAGGCTCTCTCTTTGCTTAGAGGACCCCTTTCAAGATTTCCTGTAGGGCTGGTTTTGTGTTTGCAAATTCCTTTAGTTTTTGTTTGTCCTGGAAGCTTTTTATCTCTCCTTCAATTTTCAAAGACAGCCTAGCTGGATAGAGTATTCTTGGCTGCATATTTTTCTCATTTAGTGCTCTGAATATATCCTGCCAGTCCTTTCTGGCCTGCCCGGTCTCTGTGGATAGGTCTGTTGCCAATCTAATGTTTCTACCATTGTAGGTTACAGATCTCTTCTCCCGAGCTGCTTTCAGGATTTTCTCTTTGTCTATGAGACTCATAAGTTTTACTATTAGATGTCGGGGTGTTGACCTATTTTTATTGATTTTGAGAGGGGTTCTCTGTGCTTCCTGGATTTTGATGCCTGTTTCCTTCCCCAAATTAGGGAAGTTCTCTGCTATAATTTGCTCCATTATACCTTCTGCCCCTCTCTCTCTTTCTTCTTCTTCTGGGATCCCAATTATTCTAATGTTGTTTCGTCTTATGGTATCGCTTATCTCTCGAATTCTGCCCTCGTGATCCAGTAGTTGTTTATCTCTCTTTTTCTCAGCTTCTTTATTTTCCATCATTTCATCTTCTATATTACTGATTCTCTCTTCTACCTCATTTATTCTAGCAGTTAGCACCCCCATTTTTGATCACACCTCATTAATAGCCTTTTTGATTTCTACTTGGTTAGATTTTAGTTCTTTTACTTCTCCAGGAAGGGTTTCTCTAATAACTTCCATATTTTTTTCAAGCCCAGCTAGTATCTTTAAAGTGATGATTCTGAACTCTAGATCTGACATCATACTAATGTCTGTATTGAGTAGGTCCCTGGCAGTCGGTACTACCTCTTGTTCTTTTTGTTGAGGTGATTTTTTCCATCTTGTCATTTTGTCCAGAGGAGAATAGATTAATGAGAGAACAAAATGCTAGCAGAGTAACCACGTCCCCAGAAAATATACTCTAAACAAATCAGAAAAGACCTGAAGCAGTGGGAAAAGAAAGGGAAAGAGAGAAAAAAGAAAAAGAAAAAAAAAGAAAAAGATAAAGATAAAAACAAAAACAAAACAAAACAGCAACAACAACAACAAAAAACCAGAATGTGATCAAATATAATCAGGCTGGTATATAGATCAGTGCCACACACTAGATTTGGGGTGTATTTTGGTCTTTTAGAAGAAAGTGCCTCCCAAAATTTTAAAGAAAGAAAAACTTATATATGTACAAAAATAAGGGTTGATATGATGAAGGGATGGAATATGACTGTAAAGATGGAAATTATAAAAAATTTTATAAAAGGAATTGATAAGAAGTTGTTTGAAAAAAGAAAGAAGAGGATTTAAAAAAAGAAAAAAGAAAAAAAAAGGGAGAGGATGTGATCAGGCAGGGGAATAGAAAACACCATATACTAGAGATTTAGGGTATATTTTAATCTGTTAGAAGAAACTATCTCAAAATTTTAAAGAGAGAACAACTTATATATATAAGCCAAAAATACGGGTAACTACTATGAAGAGATAGAATATGACTCTAAAAATGAAAAATAAAAATGTTTTTTTTAAAAAAAGGGATTGATAAGATGTTGGTTGAAAAAGGGAAAAAGAAAAATTCAAAAAGAAAAAAAAAGAAAAAAAGACAGTTAAAAAAAATTAACTTTGAAAGACTAAAGAATCATGGTAGAAAAGCCATGAATTCTATGTGCAGTATTCCCCTAGCGCTGGAGTTCTCCCGTTCTCATTGATCGGTAAACTTGGTCTTGGCTGGCTGTTCTCGCTGATCTTCTGGGGAGGGGCCTGTTGCCGTGGTTTCCAAATGTCTTTGCCGGAGGCAAAATTGCCCCGCCCTTGCCCCCTCCCAGCTAAGTAATCTGCTCAGGTTTGCTCTCCGGGGCTTTTGTTCCCCGCCAGCTTTCCGTACAGCTTTGGAGGCGGAGAGTGAAAATGGCGGCCTCCCAATCTCCGCCGCGGAGGAGCCGAGAACTCGGGGCCCCACTTCTCAGTGAGCCCCCAGAGAAAAGCCGTCAGTCACTCCCGTCTCCCAGGTCTCCGGCCGCACTCCGTGCTCACCCGGCCTGTGACCGCGCGTTTCTATCTCTGGCACCCGACCCCGGATGGAGTCTCCAAACCCAGCAGATCCCTGCGGCGCACTCCCGCGCGGCTCCTCCCAGGGGAGGAAGGTGAGTCTCCCCGGATCTGCCGCTTGTTGGGTCCCTGCTGGAGGAGCAGGGGACCGACTGTGCCGCGGATCAGGGTTTATGGCCACCCCGAGCTGAGAGCCCGCGCCTGGGCTCCGCCTCTGCAGCCGGCTTCCCTGCTCCGTTACCTGGGAGCTCTGCCGCACTCAGGCACCCCCGGTCTTTCTGTGACCCCGAGGGTCCTGAGACCACACTGTCCCGGAGGGTTCCACCCCCCGCTTAGCCACCAGAGTGACGTCCCTCGGCGGAGCAGACTTTTAAAAGTTCCGATTTTGTGCTCCGCGGCTCTATCACTTGCCAGAAGCGGCCGCCGGAGGCCCCTCCCCCGCCGTCTATCCTCCCGAATATCGCCTCGGATTCACTTCTCCGCACGTCCTACCTTCCAGAAAGTGGTCACTTTTCTGTTCAGAGAGTTGTTGCTCTTCTTTTCTTCGATCTCCTGTTGAGTTTGTAGGTGTTCAGAATGGTTTGATCCCTATCCAGCTGAATTCCTGAGAGGAGACGAAATCCAGGTCTCCTACTCCTCGGCCATCTTGCTCCGCCCCCCCTATTTTTAAATTTTTGAGGAACCTCCACACTGTTTTCCAAAGTGGCTGTACCAACTTGCATTCCCACCAACAGTGTAAGAGGGTTCCCCTCTCTCCACAACCTCTCCAACATTTGTTGTTTCTTGCCCTGTCCATTTTTGCCATTCTAACTGGTGTAAGGTGGTATCTCAATGTGCTTTTGATTTGAATTTCCCTGATGGCTAATGATGATGAACATTTTTTCATGTGTCTGTTAGCCATTTGTATGTCTTCTTCAGAGAAGTGTCTGTTCATGTCTTCTGCCCATTTTCTGACTTGATTATTTGTTTTTTGGGTGTTGAGTTTGAGAAGTTCCTTATAGATCTTGGATACCAACCCTTTATCTGTAGTGTCATTTGCAAATATCTTCTCCCATTCTGTGGGTTGCCTCTTTGTTTTGTTGACTGTTTCCTTTGCTGTGCAGAAGCTTTTATCTTGATGAAGTCCCAAAAGTTCATTTTTGCTTTTGTTTCCCTAGCCTTTGGAGATGTATCTTGAAAGAAGTTTCTGTGGCCAATGTCGAAGAGGTTATGTTCTCCTCTAGGATTTTGATGGATTCTTGTCTCACATTGAGGTCTTTCATCCATTTTGAGTTTATCTTTGTGTATGGTGTTAGAGAATGGTTGAATTTCATTCTTCTGTATATAGCTGTCCAATTTTCCCAGCACCATTTATTGAAGAGACCGTCTTTTTTCCATTGCATATTTTTTCCTGCTTTGTCGAAGATTATTTGACCATAGAGTTGAGGGTCCATATCTGGGTCCTCTATTCTGTTCCATTGGTCTGTATGTCTGTTTTTGTGCCAGTACCATGCTGTCTTGGTGATCACAGCCTTGTAATATAGCTTGAAATCGGGCAATGTGATGCCCCCAGCTTTGTTTTTCTTTTTCTACATTTCCTTGGTGATTAGGGATCTTTTCTGATTCTGTATAAATTTTAGGATTGTTTGTTCCAGCAGTTTGAAAAATGTCATTGGAATTTTGATCCGGATGGCATTGAAAGTATAGAATGCTCTGGGTAGCATAGATATTTTAACAATGTTTATTCTTCTGATCCAGGAGCATGGAAGGTTTTTCCATCTTTTTGTGTCTTCTTCAATATACTCTAGGAACTACAGAACACTCATCAAAGAAGGCCTCTCTTTTAAATGATCTGATTGCAGAGGCACCTGGGTGGCTCAGTCAGTTAAGCATCTGCCGTTGGCTCAGATAGTGATCCTGGGGTCCTGGGATCGAGTCCCACATCCCCGCATCAGACTGCTTGCTCAGTGGGGAGCCTGCTTCTCCCTCTGTGGCTGCTCCCTCTGCTTGTGCTCTCTCTCTGTCAAGTAAATAAATAAGTAAAATCTTTAAGGCAAAATAAATGATCTGATTGCAAAAGCTTAGAAAAGGGTTTTTTTTGTTTTGTTTTGTTTTTTAAATGCCAAGAGAAGTAGTGATTCAGAGTGAGGGCACCTGAGTCAGACAAACCTGGCTGATTCGGCAAATGTAAGCTCTTATTATCACCATCTAAAAATGTCCTAGATCCATTCTGCTAATCTCAAAGATCTAATGATCCACACCACCCCCTGTTATGAAGGCCATGCTTAACGGGCCACTGGTAAAGACAAAGACTCCATCCCCAGTCTCTACCAGAGGCAAGAGAAGCTGCTCATGAACAGCATACAGTGTGCCTGGTATGTTTGCCCGAAACTTCAAATGCATTAGCTACTGGGATCCTTTCAACACTCTTAGTAGGTAGGGGCTATCTTAACTTTTCATTTGAGTAAAGCGGAGTACCTTGCTTAAGTAATATGTATATCTATGTATGAGGAAGGTCATTATAGATGAACGATTATAATCATATAGATCCTTAGCAGTATTATAGATCCTTGATTTTCAAAATGTGGTCCACGGTCAGCATCCCTGGCATCAATGAGAACTAGTTTCTAATTCTTCCTTGCTGTACATATAGCAGGGAACTTTTTAGCTCCAATGTATATGGTTATATGTTAGTTTGTTTCAAATAGATATTACTTCAAATGATAGACGTATTTGATGCATTCTGCCAAATGCCTTTCTAAAAATAATTAACAGTTCGGAAGCTCGGGGCACGATACTCTCACCCTGATTCTATAGTCACTTCACTAAAGCCATACTTTTCATCCAGACTGGTCTACATTCTGACCCATTCACTGCCGTTGCTCCCCAGTGGATGGTGCGACAGTCGGGGGCTCCATGCAGGGAGTGTGGTGGTGCACCTGCCGATCGGTCAGCAGCAAGACCCCAGGTATTTGGTCCCTGAATAGCATAAGGATGCATTTCTTTCACGTTCGCTGTTAATCTTAGCTTCTGTTGTCTGGTCTGTTAAAACTTCCCCAATTTGTCAGTAAGAAAGTTCTCACTTAAACAGACACACATTCTCTATTTTTGGAAACCTGCAATTAAAATTCCATAGAAGGTTTTTTTCTTTCCCTTGCCATTTTAATTATTGCTATTTTATCTAAGTTTTATTAGGGTCTCCAGAAAAACTATTTTGTTTTAATTTCCCCCAAACAGGGGTTCAATGAGAAACATGCTTTCAATTATCAACCATCCAGGTTTTGCCTCGGCTGCTTTATCCTTCACAACTCTAAAAAATAATATAAGACATGCGAGTTTATTCTAGGAAACAAAAAGGTAAGCATTAATAATGGAATAAAACACCACTATAATACTAACAGCTTAAAAATAAATGGTTAAAATCATACCATGTAATTATAGTTGTTTTTATGAATATCTAATTATGAATTTTTAAGTGTAACCATTGTATATCATATGTTGCTAACAGCTTTCTTCACTTAAGAGTGTGTCCTTTTATCAAAACGCATCAATGCACATAAATATACTTTGTAACATAATGTTAGTGGGTACATGGCAATGTAAGGCCACCCCATGATTCACTTTATCCATAGCCATTGTTGGACATAGAGATTGTTGGAACATTCTTGATTTACTTACAATCTGGCATTAAACAATGTTATTCCTAAATTCTTGCTACATCCTGAATTATTTGCTTAGGCAAAATTCCTACAAATATAAATACTGGGTCAAAGAAGAGCCACATTTTAAAAAATCAATAACAATAATATTTAAAAATCTAATATCTGCTAATTGTGGAAAACTGACAAATAGAAGTTAAACAAAAAGTATTTAAAACAATAATAATTCTACCATACGCATATAATCATGTCTCAGCCAATTTTTCCCCAGAACTTTTCTATGCATATCTAATAATCTGTAAATATATTTAATATAATTTTTTACAGTTGATTGGTACATATTTCAGATATATATCTACCCACAAAAATATTTTTACATGCTTATCAAATACTTGATACTTGTTGAACTACTAAATATATGGATAAAAATAGGATGATTCTGTAGATGCCAGATAGTAACCCTGTATTTTTGCTTAAAAATATCTTTAGCATCTATTCATGCTAGTACTTTTCACCCACATTTTTATAATGATTGAGTAGAATCTATAATGTATGAATAGAACTATTTTGGATGTAAAAATGGCAGCACAATTAAACCAAAACATATGCCAAAGCTAAAGTCATTGAAAAATTTAAAGCATTTACTATATTCATTATGAAATAAAAAAGGAATTAAAATAATTGAAATTGGTACTTAGTACAAAAAGTCAGAGAATGCATAATTAAATAAACATGGGAAAAGAAGCAAGGAATTAATAGCAGCATAAATTTTTAATGAACTGGAAAACTAATTTAGAGTATATCCATACAAAAGCTGTATCTTTAGGAGAAAAAATAAGAACAAAGCTACCCCCCCGCAAAGCACTGAAGAATTGGGAAAACACAACGATTCTAAATTCTCAGTTCTTACAAAAAATTAAAAAGTAAACACAAATATACAACATCGCTAAAGTAGCCATAACTGTAGGTGTAGATAGGATTCCAAAGTAGTAAGAGATAACCATATGAAGATATATTCTAATAAATCTGATGATCTGGTGAAGCACATGATCTTCAAGGAAATTACCATGTTCTAAATTTTATTTATAAGGAAGGAAAAAATATGAATTCAGACCAATAACCTTGAAAGTTTGAAAAACTCATCATAGGAGTAACTCTTTAATTAAAAAAAAAAAAAATCCAGTCACAGGTAGTTTCATGGTGCAGTGTTTTAAATCCCCAAAACACAAATGATTTCTCTCTCTCTGAACTCCTGCAGAAAATAGTGAAGTAAGTTACCACGACCACTTTATGCAGCTAACACTACCCATGTAGAGAGACCCGACACGGAAACCTCAAAGGAGAAAACCACAGGTCAGTTTAACCTATGAATGTAAACACACGAATCACAGGTAACGTGTTATTTGAACTCAAACACTAAATTAAAGGAATAACCCATGATGGCCAACCAGGTTTTAGTCCATGATTTTAAGGAGGATCCTACATTATGACATTGATTAAACACAGGCAATCTGCTCTTGCCTCTGTTACTTTGCATTATTCTAGAAAGAGGAGTGCAGCTAAGATTAAAAGGGAAACTTCTTTTATGCTATTATCACAAAACGCTGAGATCCACAGGAAGTAAAAATCACTGAATGAGCTTTCTGGGTTTCAATGTCTCTGAACTGGGGGAACATATATTTTGAGCTCATGTGTGATCATGCGTGCTGTATGGTCCACGCCGTGATGACAACAGAGGGAAGGAACATTAGTACTCCGCGGGGAGATTTTAGTTGTACTTCACTAAGGTTTGGTCAAAAACAATTTCAAAGGCAGATTCTGGTTCCTATAATGGTGGAACAGCCTTTTGGGACAACACTCCTCCCAATAGATAACAATGATAAACTCTGGACAAAATATTTTTTAGACAACAGTTATTGGAAGACTCTGGATAATAACAAAAAGTGGCCAGAAACTTAAGTGGAAGGAACTCTTGAGATAATTGAATGCCCCTCAGTGGATAAGACCATTATTAGATGATCACTGAACTATTTAGAGGTGAAGTGTCAAATGATCCCCTTAGCTAATTATTCAGAAAGGAATTAGCTATTGATAAACTAATTCACTATTATCATGACTATTAATTAACAATTCAGAAAATCAGAAAAGATTAATATGTAGACACATATACAAACAGATATGATAATAAATACAGGTAGACAGAAAAAAAGGAAAAAGCAAATAGGGCAAAATGTAAACTACTGGTGAATAATTAATATAAGAAATGTGCAAGAATTCTTCACACTATTTTTTGCAACTTTTTTTAAGTTTAAAATTACAGCAAAAATGCAAAGTTATAAAACATTCCACATTCAGGAAACACAGCAAATAGCAATAGGCATCCTCGAGTCAATATATACCCTTCAGGTATTACCAGAAGTGCCTACTCTCGGAATTGGTAAACTCTGAAAGACTGAAATGTTGAAATAAAGTTAAATATATAACCTGCCAAATGATCCAAGCATTCCACTCTTATTTACCCAAGAGAAATGAAAACATACGTTCACAGAAAGACTTGTACAGAAATATTCCTACCAACTATATTCATGGTAGTGAAAAAAAAAAACAAAAACAACCCAAATGTCTACCAATGGAAGAATGGATAAACAAACAGTATACTTATAAAATGGAATACTATTTG
Organism: Neomonachus schauinslandi; assembly: GCF_002201575.2. Taxonomy (NCBI): domain Eukaryota; kingdom Metazoa; phylum Chordata; class Mammalia; order Carnivora; family Phocidae; genus Neomonachus; species Neomonachus schauinslandi. The sequence continues at coordinate 141,369,754 of NC_058411.1, forward strand.
CTAATAAAGAAGAATGATGTGCTTGAATCTCAAAAACTGTTTAATAGAGAAGCCAAGCACGGAAGATGACATACTGTGTGATTCCATGTACATGAAATTCTACAACAGGCAAAACTAGGTTGATAGAAATTGGAACGGCAGTTGCCTCTGGGAGAAGGAAGACTGGAAAGGAGAATGGGAGAACTTTCTGGGCTAAGGGACATGTTCTATATCTTCATATGGGTGGTGGTTACGAGAATACATGCGACTCATGAAATTACATAACTAAGATCTCTGCATTTCAACAGATGAACATCTTACCTCAATTTTCTTTCATCCTCTGGAAATACAGCACATCCCATATTCAGGGCATACAGCAAAAGATGGCGATAGCATCCTCAAGTTGGTACATATTCTTAAGATATTACTGGAAGTGTCTAGTCTCTGAAATTTTGGACCTTTGTCAGGACTTCAAAGCAATTCTAATTCCTAAGAGTGAGGGTGGTCCCCAGAGCATTAACAGGAAAGAAAAAGGCACAAGAACAGTAATTGGGCATGAGTCCTGGAAAATAAATAAAGAATCAATTGAAAAACTGCTAACAGTGGCAATTTAAGAAACCAGCTACAAAATGAACTTTTTAAAAAAGCAATATCTTTCTCATGGAGCATAAGCTATTAAAACATAAGGGAGAAATATTTTAGTAACACCAAAAATATGAAAAATCTGACAATAAATTTAAAGGAAATATATGGAAGACATTTTTAAAAAACTCTCCTGAACTATACTAAGAGACATAAAGAAATAAATGGAGAAACAGAATGTTTCTGGATGAAAAAACTCATCGCAAAAACATCAATTCTCTCTAAATTAACACAGAAAATATCCTTACTGATCCAAACTCAGTGTGATTTTTCTTTGACCTTGACACAATTATTATCTACAATAAAAAAGCTACAACCAAACTGTCACCACAATATACAGACCAATAGAACAAACTAGAAACCCCAGAAACAATTCTGAGTATATATTTAGATTTAGAATATAGTAATTTTGTTATTTCAAAATTGGAGAAAGGATAGACTTTATTCAGTATATGTTGCTGGAACAACAGGATAACTATTTGTGAAGAAAATAATAATTTGAGATTCCTCCATTCTACCTTACCACAAAATAAATTTCAGATCACTAAAAATAAATGATAAAACTATGAAAACATCAAAATAATAGGTGAATATTCGTGTAATTTTAGCCTAGGAAAATTATAATATCAAAAATAGAAATAATGTCTTCTGGCATAACTTAAAATTAATAGATTTAGATATATAAAAATTATATTTTTGTGGGTCTAAAAATACAGTTCAGTGCAAAAGACAAATAAATATGGCAAGGTTTTGCAACATATATAACAAAGCATGGTAATGTCCTTAATATGTAGACAGCTTTTCCAAATCAATGATAATATATACATCTAGAACACGGTCTCTCAACCTCAGCACTATTGACACTTTGGACCAGGGAAGTTTTTGTTGAGGGGGCCATCCTGTCCGGCCCGTGCTCTGTAAGATGCTCTGCAGCCTTCCTGGCCTCCACCCACTAGATGCCAGTACCATCTTCCTAATTGTGACAACCAAAAATGCCTCCAGACATTACCAAATGTCCCCTGAGAGGCAAAAGCACTCCTAGTTGAGAACCATGGATCCAGAAGGAAAATTTCAGGATTTTTCTCAGGAGGTGGCATTATATTATATTTCACTGGGGAAGGCAGAAGGGTGGTCAAAAATAAATAAATAAATAAAATGAATATCTATTTCTGCCTTCCAAGTTACCCGAGCTTCACAATGCTGTGGGTGCTGATGTGGTTATATTAATCATAGTCACTAAGATTTCATCAGTTTTGCCTCTTTTTGTTCAGACAAGCAGCCCATCCTCTGCAGGTGTCTTCCCAAGACTACGGAAACACGGGGGCGTGAGTCACTGGCGTGCACTGGCCAGTCGGCTTGCGTGGGATGCTCGTGCTTACCTCGCCTCCACTGTTGTGGTCCGTCCCCAGCTCCTGCCCTGGGACCCCACAGTCCTCTCCAAGGGCAGCCGCTGCCAGCCACCGTCCCCTGCAAACACAGTCCCAGAGCTCCGTGGAGGGGCCTTATTTCCTGTGTTGCTCAGATGACCACATTCCATAGTTTCACAGTGGTTTTGGTGAGAAGCTCTCTAAACTTTATTCGCCTCTTCTCCTCCAGAGTCCAGAGACACGTGGGCCAGAAGATGAAGTCAGTGCCAGACTCCTGCTTCCTGGCAGGTGCCTCTCCCCTGTGCTGGGGGAGGGGTCCTCACTGGCTCAGGTATATCACGGCTGACCCCTACTTAGCTCACCTGACGAGCTAAGAAATGTCTGGACTTCCCTGAAATTCAAGCCGGGTCCCCATAAGTCGTCCTAGAAAACACTACCGGGAAGAAATATATGGAGACGTTCACAGAGTGGCTCGATGCAGAGATGGTTCGTTCTAGGGCTGCTGGGAAGGGTCAGGATGAGCCTACTTCAAGGACACGGCTTGGCACCCCGGGAGGAGAAGAAAGCCCGATTCCTGTAGGAAATCCTTCCCCCACTATTGAAAGCATGGCCAGCTAACAAGCCTTGCCTCCCACAGACTTTGTTTCGTGAGGAGCCACCATTCTTTAAAAAGCCACCAACAAATGTCGTTGGTTCCACTGCCGATGGGGTTGCCCCCTATCTTTCGCTGGAGCCCCCCACCCTGCCCCAGGCAACTCTTCCTCCTTCTGGTTCAGAGCTGAGGGAAGAGGATTGCTCTGGTCCTGCCACACCGCATGGCTTTCTGGGGAAGAAAAGGTTTCAGTCAGCACCCGGCGACTTCCTTCAGACCAGTCCCACCCACACCCTAGTTAGTAGCTGCACCCCAAAGTCCGGACATGCAGGGGGCACCCTTCCTGATTCTCGACCCTGCTCCAGCTTCCTTCTCCATTTCAAGTGTCCTTTGATGATTTCCATCAGGGCCTTTTCTGGAAGGGTGGAGTAGAAAGGGGGATGGATACAGAGAGGGGCCCTTCCCGAGTAACTTGCCTTCAGGAGTGTGCTTCCCAAAAGAGACTGGCAGAGAGGCGAGTCCTTTGGAGGAGGAGATGCCCCCGAGGGCGAGAGCTCTGGACATCAGAGGTCCAGATAAAGCATGATGCAGGCCATCCAGCACCTCCTGCCCCCGGGACCATCCTGCTTATATTGCTTGCAACAGGATTGGAACAAAAAAGAAAAAATCTGAAAGTAGATGAAGAGCCTGAGAATGTCAACAGGTTGTAGGTACCAAGGAGAAACCTAATCTTTAATGTCAAATATTTCCACCGATCCTGCTGCCTGACAGCATGGTCCTTCCCACTTTAAAGAAATCCACAGTGGCTTATCTTCAGTGCTGTGCTGGTTCCAGACCCTCACCTGCCTTTGGGCCAACTGCAGCTACAGCTCTGTGCCCTGAGGGGTGTGTTTGTGCCACAAAGGTGATGTTGCCATTCAGCCGGATCAAGGGCAGACAAAAAGGCGAGAGAGACAGAGCACGTCCCAAGTTAAGGCCAGCAAGAGGTGCAGGATGGCTACCAGTGGGGAGCGTTTTGGTGGAATTGTGACAGATGATTCTGGAAAGGTAGGCAGAAGCCAGATCATGAAGGATCTGTGGGCTTTGCCCTGCGTGTGATAGGAAGTAAAAGAAGGGTTTCAAGGAGAAGAAGGACAAAGAGAGTTCACCCTGGTGGCAGATGGGAGCTGGACCTGCCCAAGTTTCCAGAGCGACGGATCACAGAACCCAGAGCAGAACTCAGCTCACTGTAAGTCATGTGGCTCATCTTTCTTCTGTGCTTTCAACTGTGTGTATGTGTGTGTACATGCGTGTGCGTGGGTGTGCGTGTGCATGTGCACGTGTGTGTGTGCGCGTGGGTGTGCGCGCGCACGCATGTTGAGAGAGAAGGGACAAGACTGGCAAAGGTTGGTCTCAGATTATGCTTGTTAATTAATTAATTCAACAACCATTTGCTGCCAGACTGAGCAAATTCAGGGGTGACATGAAGAGGGCAAAAGAGCTCAAAACTCTGGGAAAGAGGCTCCATCTCTGGTGTGTTGGTTTTGATTATTCCCCAGTTATATAAACATCCAAAGAGATGACCTCATCTATTCCACAGGCATGACCAAGGATGATGGCACAGATGTTCGGGAATAAACAACATCAGTGCAAGCACACGGCCACGCAGCCTGTAATAGCCCCGAGAAGAGCTTAGTCCTTTAAAAAACTTCTTTTTTATATAAACCACAAGTTAAGGATAAATCACAAGGAAAATCGAAACCTTTCTTCATCTGCTCTGTTCTTGCTCTCATGTTTTATAGATGGCCCGCGAAGCTCTCTGCATGCCTCCCTCCACTCAGAAATTTGTGGGAGTAGCATTTCTCCTGTTGATAGGATTCTGCTGAGAATTGAATTTTCTGCCATATTCATTACTCTTTTCTAAGTGTTCCATGGTTCTGGTTTTACAGCCAGCTTTCCACCGATATTGGTTGTAGCTCTGTTAAAAGTAACATTGATGTCCAAAAGCCTGTAAACTGTATATTTTTGACTCTGACATTTTTCCTGGACTTCACTGAGGACGAGAATTAAGTCCTACTTTTTTTTTTCCCCAAAACCTCCCACAGTGCCCAGCATGTGCTACAACACATAGTAGGTGCTTTATTTTCAGCACAGCCATATCCCTTGCTGGCACAAGATGCCCAAGGTGATGGTTGCAGAAATGGGTGGACAGGGCAGAATTTGCCAAGACAGCCAAGACCCTAGTCTGGACTTGTTTCATGCTGAAATGGAATTGGGATGGAAGCCCCAGTTTTAATTAATAATAAACATCCTGTCATTCAGGTTGGTGAGCACTCAGGATAAAATTTAAATTATGTATATAAACAGCAACAAGAAATGTTTTATCTGAGAGCACATTCATACCTCTAGCAGCTAAGAATGCAGTTGATCCCATGACCTGCTGCTATAAGCTGAGATCTACATGGCCTTCTCAGAGTTGGGACCTTTGTCACATAAACAACTTTATTCACCCAAGGAAAATATTCTCCACAATATTTAATACAATTCACAAAATTCATAGGGAGCTACAATTACACAATCTTTTCTTAGTTTATGCCATTATACTACGCAATGGTGGGATTTTGGACTATTATACTTTTCCCAGAACTGGCTCCAGGGAAAATATTTTTATTACCTGATTTTAGACTAAGGTATTTCTGCAGAACATTTTAATATAGCTGTTTTTCAAGAGGTATGCAAAATTGTATTCATTTATATAGTAATAAAGAGTATGCAAAGACCATAAAAATAGAAGTGCAGATTCCAAGTAGTTTACCGTTAAAATAAAGCAGATGTGACTTCACCTTTATTAGCATGGGTATCGACAGGGGATTTTGGTAGGTGGACAGAGCAATAAAATATCCCTACATAGAAACAATAGCTTAACGTGTGTATATATTTTATCTTACAACTGTCCACATTCATAGTCTGTTTGTTCATTTATTGTATAGACATTTCTGTGGCGACCAAAATGATCTAGAGCTGAGGCCCAAAGATAAAGGGCAATCCTTACCTTTGAATAAGTCACATGCGAATGAGTGGATGAGGAGAGATGAACATTTACAGAGTACCTGTTACCTCAGTTTCCCCCCTCAGAAAGGCATGATCAACACTGTTACAAAAATGAAGAAGAAGTAGCTCAAAGATGTTAAATTACTTGCCTAAGGAAACATTTACTAAGCAATGAATCTAGATGAGAATCCATGACCAAAAATATAACTCATCAAAAACTGGAGTACAAAAAAAGACTATATTCATGAATGAGAAAGAAACAGAGACATTTATTAAAAATTATTTTCTTTTCTCCATTATTTCCCTTTCCTTCCCCAACAACCTCACTTCTGACCCAGATTTTAGGACTAGATGTTTTTCTGGGTGAACTATTTTTAACACTGAAGAAACAGAGGTTGCATTTCCAGTAATGGCCGAATGGTTTCTATTGGACAAAACCTCCTACAGATAACAACTATAAACTTTGGATGAAACTTTTTAAAACAACTTTTGAAGGTACAGGGAAAAGCTGTAGGAGAGTGGATGCTTGGAGTTGTGGGTGTTTTCCATTTTTACTGCTCTTTGCCTCTAGGCAGACTCAATGTGAGGCTGCTAAAACTTGGATAGAAACTCAGAGTCTTAGAGTAGACACTCTCCATCTCACTGGCTGGAATGGAAGAGCCAGGGTGTGATCACCGCAGATCAGAGTTGTCCTAACAAAGAGCCAGAAAAGAGGAGTCACAATTTTTTGTGTGTAAACCTTTGAACTACATATTTATGGGCTGACTCCAAATAGCCCAGCTGAGAATAAAATGATGAAAGAGAGGTTTTAACTGCCTCTCACCAGGAAAGAAACAGTTTGGAGTTTGTATCCAGACAAAATAAATGCCTGCCCAAGCAAAGCAAATAAAATAAAATAAAATGAAATAAAATAACAAAGCTCTTTAGAGGAAGGAGTATAACAGAATATACCAGTCTCTAAAATACATCATCCATGATGTTCAGTAAACTATACAAAACTACTAGACATACAGAGAAACAGGAAAATGTGACCCATATGAGAAGGAAAGGACAATCACGAGAGACTAAACCTGAGATGAGCCAAATGTTGGAAGTACCGGACAAGAAATTTAAAGTAGCTATTATAACTATTCTCAAGGCTATAGAAGAAAATATACTTACAATGAATCCACAAATAGGAAGTCTCAGCAAATAAATAGAAACTATTGAAATACGTAAAGAAAATCCAGAACTTGCAGCATTCAAAAATAAAACTTCCCAGTCTTTCCAAAACCTACGATGGGAGTGAGGTAGTTTTGGGGAGGAAGGGGAGAAAATGGAGAGAAGAATGTCATTTATGAATAAATGCCTCTGTTTCTTCAAGCATAGGTTTCTGCAGTTCTGTTCCCGATGATTTATATGCTGTCAGTCATGGATTTTTATTTGCCTTCTGCACTTTATCCTGTTTCTCCTAACAGAAGACTCTCCAAGTAGAAAATGATGTGTATAGCTAGCTGTAAGACCCTTAACTGAAGCAAATTTAAGGCAAATTCTTCATTGTCCATTTTCTCTAGACAACAGGGCTTCGAAGAGCCTGGAAAGAGTGTCCCACGGTGAAGCCTGGTGTCCCATAGCTCCTTTACTCGGACCGCTTGGAGGAAAAGGGACAGAGGTGTTCACAATGGGCAGAAAGCAACCGCGAAGCCTCCTCAACTACAAAAATAGGCCTTTCTCCTGGAAAAAGAAGGATGAACCAGAGGGAGGAACCACAAGTTTATGGAAAAGAGCAAAAAGTCCCAGGGCAGTATCTCCCAGGGAAGATGACTGAGTCTCAGTGGAGAAATGACTCTGCACCCAGTTGGAGCTCAGAAATGCTAGGTATCGTTAGGGCTACGTGCCACCTATTTGAACAGGGGCGGCCCCCACAGTTTTGCTCTCCCTGCCTTATCACTCGACACGGAAGTTTTGGGTGAGCAGAAAATGTATGTGTTTCGCTTACAGGTATATGAAGATGAGTTATATCCACAGAACCTTCTCTTCACCTGATTGAATTAGATGTCACCACCCTGGATTTCAGGTCTCAGCCCAATGCCTTGATAGGATTAGACTTTACAGGTCCTAGGAGGTGAGTATATTTTGCATTTGGGAGCAACATGAATCATTAGGGCAGAATGTAGTAAACTGATACTTTGTTGGTCTCAAGTGACCCCCGCCTCATGGTATTCCCTCTTTGGTAGGCCCACATAGACCCTGGGCCCCACCAATAGGACGTGAGCACACGTGCTGCTAGTGGAAACGTGAAATATACTGGAATATGGGGACTTTCCTCTTGGAATACTCTTTATTGGAACCCAGCCACCATGCTGCAAGGAAGCCCAAGCTCGTCAGGTGGGGATGCCCCTGGAAGAGAGAAAAATCCCACATCATCCCGGCAGCCCATGAGGTGCCGAGCCATGTAAGGAAAAGCTACCTTAAATGTTACATCCCTGCAGATACAACATGGAACAGAGATGAGCCATACCTCCCACTCCTACCCAAACTGAAATATTGTGAGCACATCAATTATTGTTGTTATTTTAAGCCTTTTTGTATCAGAATAGCTTTTATGCAGCTATACGTAAGAGATAAAAAATCCTAAATAAAATGTTTGTCAATTGAATTTAACAGTTGCTTAAAAAAGACTAACTAACATCATGGATAAGGTAGACAGAGCAATCGAGCAATAGATCAATTACCAAATGAATACGCAACAATAACCAGGAACTCTAGATATAATAAATCACACAAACAGTTTAAATTAGAAAAAACTGATAATCCTAGTAGATAATTAGTTGTTAAAAGAAATTCAATTCCTAATATTCAATTCAAAAAAATATGAGGGTAGTGGACACTCTTGGTTCACAGATTTTCTTTGCCAGGACAGTAACAAATCCTTCAGTTGCTCTCTTGAGTCCTAAACGCTCATAGCTACAACTTACCCAGAAAATCACGCTCTGCAGAACAGGAATGGCATTACTCTGGACCTCAGGTAACCTGCAGCCAATCACTGCCCGACAGAGGACTACAAAAGACAGACTCCCTTGCCTTGGTGGTGGGCTGACGCTGCAGAAAAGTGCATGGTCAGACTAAGCCTAGACTAGTGGAGACCACATCTTTGTTCAATCACGCTCCCTGCCTACTCTGCTTCTCTCCCCAACTTTTGTCTTGAGGTCGCCTTCTCAGTACATTGCATGAACCCAAGTGCCAAGCTCCAGCAATATCGTTGGCCTTTGAGTGATATGAGGGAAATGGTGATTATTAACATTTGTGGAACTGGCAGCCACTGTTGAGCACCACTGAGGTTTTGAGAAGAGAGACAGGGCAGGTGTGGTGCTATCAATCACCAATTCAAAGCAAAGGGTGGAGAGCCTCTCTGGGCTTTCCTTCAGGGCATCTTTGATGGCCTACAAAGCCATCTCATTTCCTAGAGCAGAGTTGAAGGTGAGGACCAAACCAAGGAACAAGGTCATGACCAAATTGTAAGAGTAGAGAAACTTGAGAGAACGTTGGCTTCTCAATTCTGGGAAGTGTCCAACACTAAAGACAGAATCCTGAGAGAGGAGGAGTGGGACCCTAAGGTTTGGGACGGGGTTATTTGAATAGATGTACCTAAGATTCCCCAGGACTCTGGGGTTGAAGGATTTTACCATTTCCCATCCTTTGCCTAAAGGGATGAAGCCTCAGGTGATGCAGGTCCCTCATAAGACAATGCTTACTTATCTTCCTCAGGGTTTTTTCCACGACCCCCCCCCCCTCCCCCCCGCTGGCCTCCAGATCAAGACTTAGGGTTGTTTTCAGCTTAAGTCCACTGAGATAGTAATGGTGGAGATGAGGTGTAAACTCAGACCATGTAACTCCAGAGCGCATGCTCTTAAGCATTTTACTACACTGTCTTAAATGGTCTTCTTACAAAGCATCAATAATCACTTCAAACTATGTTACTCCATATTGTAGCCTCTAGTCAGATGTGACTTTTAAATTTACATCAATTAAAATGAAATAAAATTAAAAAATGCAGTGCCTCGGTGACTCTAACCTCCTTTCAAATGTTCAGTAGCCACATAGGGCCGATGGTACCCACTTTGGTCAGTGCAAATATAGAACATTTCCATTATCACAGAAAGTTCTACTAGACAGCACTGATTTAGAATATATAATGGCGGGACGCCTGGGTGGCTCAGTTGGTTGAGCGTCTGCTTTCAGCTCAGGTCATGGTCCCAGGGTCCTGGGATCGAGTCCCGCATCGGGCTCCCTGCTCTGCGGGGAGCCTGCTTCTCCCTCTGCCTCCCTCTCTCTCTCTCTCTCTCTCTCTCTCTCTCTGTCTCTCATGAATAAATAAATAAAATCTTTAAAAAAAAAGTTTTAAAAAAGAATATATAATGGCAAAAATAAAATCACACTCACTTCTATTAGCAGTGATGTATAACATACTTACCAAAACACTTAAAATTGAACTCAACTACAAGGTCCATATGAAGAAAAAATCAAAGCTTTATTATGCAACATAACAGAAAAATAACTAAAAAACCATATCATGTTGCTGGGTGTAAGGATCAAATTGTAAAGAGATCTATTGCCCCCAATTTCCTTTATACATTTAACATTATTCTAAGTAACATCAGAATAGGATTTTATTTTTCATCGTACTTTGACAAAATGATTCTAAAATTACTCCTGACTGGAGAAAATATTAAAAGTGAGTAATGAATGAATATTTTCATATCTGGGTATCAGTCCACTGTATTAGCTTCTTGGGGCTTCCGTAACAAATTATCACAAACGCTGTGTCTTTAAACAAGGGAAATTTATTCTCTTTTGGCTCTGGAGGCTAGAAGTCTGAAATCCAGCGGGGTTGTGCTCTCTGCAGGGTAGGGCACTCAGAACTGGCCGCTGGATTCCTTAGGCTCTCTGTTCATTTTAGAACAAAGAAAAGTATCTTTTTATTTCTCAGGGCAGTTCTGTTCCACCCAGTTTTCTTAGGATTGAAAAAGAGAATTATAAACCTTATAAATCTCTTGACTTTGAAAAAATATATAAATAGAAATATATATATATTTATGTATGTATAAATATATATATGTATGTATGATTTATGTATGTATAAATATATATGTATGTATTTATATATACATATATATGTATGTATATATTTCTACATACATATGATTTATGTATGTATAAATATATATATATATATATATATATATATATATATGTATGTATGATTTTTTCCAATCAGGAAAATTAAGTGTTAGCAAAGTAGATCCTTCAGTGTATATATGTATATATATAATTTTTCCAATCAGGAAAATTTTCTTTGTCTCACCTATTTCCCTTGCCCCATTTTGTCATATCAGAGCTCAGAGCCAGTGTCCAAGGGTCCTAACAGAGATTTGGTTCTATTATAATGACTGGCGGCTGATTTTCAGCAGGTTAAAAACCTTCTTGCCTATAAGATGTTTAGCGAACCAGTGGGTGCCCTCTAGAACCCTTTTAAAAATATTCATATAAAAGGATAGTTTGTGTGTATGTTTGTACCTTATTTTACTTAGATTATATCTATTTAAACATCATTTCGTGCTGGGCCTCTGAAACATTTAGGCCTTGTTGTTTTTGTTAAGAGTTGTATTTACCTGTAGTCAATGAACAGTGAGGGTTGTGGAATGTGCCCACTGCAGAGCCTCGGCTGAGTGGCTGAGTCATGGTGAGACCTCCTAGCTTTCTACTAGAAACTTTTTTTCCACTCTTATCACACCCGCTCTTCTCCATACCCTGCCCATACTTCCCTCCTTCATGAGAACATTTAAATCACAGCAAATCATAGATCTGAAACAGAGCTGAGATCGCTGTGATATTTTACATTGTTTCATGGAAACAAATACAAATAATAAGTTGTTGCAATTATGTTCCTCACATGTAAAACAGTGAGAAGAGTAAGGTTGCTGACACCCAAGGTCGAGGTTACCTTAGGAGAGTCTTGATCATTTGCAAGACTCCGTTTATCTACACATATGCATGCATACACACACAAATAAGAGATCATTTAAGTATATTATATTCCAATAGAGAAGACTGGCCTACTTTGCATACAGATAGTACCTCTTGTACCCTAAGTAAGGTCCAAGGAGACTGGAGGAACAGCTCCTATAGTGTAGAGAAAAGGATAGAGTAGTGAGAACTCTTTTGAGATTTTGTTACTTACAAGTCATGGCCTTCCTTGCATAACCCATCCAAGTTCTCTGGCCCTCTGTTTTCCCCTGGCAAATGGAACTGAATCATTATGCCAGAGCCCTCTTTATTTCAATTGCACGCTCAGCCACACACTCTTATACTCGTGATTGAAGTCATAATAATAATTAGGGAATATTATGTGAATAGATGTGAAAAAAGGAGGCAATACAAAATATATTTGGGGGAATCACTGGATTTAACAGTAGACTCCCTCTGGTACATTTCCCATCCAGGGGAGTGGAGTTCTACTTAGGTAGGTTCCAAGTACATTGAATACACTTCTTTGAATTTGGTTTTGAGAGCCCTCCTGCCGCAAACAGCCCTGATGGTGGAGAATTAAGACACATGTCGTGATTTCCCAAGACTTGAAGTCTCCTGTGTGTGGTTTCTTGGGCTGCGACGATTCCCCTTCACTGCCCCTGAGTCCCCTGAGCCACGGTTTCTGCAATGGCACCAGGTGAACTGGGATCACACAGTGAGAATTCCAGCAACAACTTCCATGCCCGTGTCTGGGTCACCATCTTCCATTCTGTCCCAGGATGTATTCGGCAAGTGGCTTTAAACGGCAGGTGCATAATTGCTTTGTATGGGTCAGGCATTCTTGATAAGTGCTTCTGCTACTTTGATAAAGTTCAGATTTTAAGCAGTAATGACACACTGGGAAAGTGTTGTGTGCTTTTTTTAGAAAGGCATTTATATTACGCCCACCCCAAAAATTAATGTTAGCGTCCCTGTGCATTGGTGTCCCTTGTCACCTACAATTGGAAAGAGAAAGAAGAGAGGAAATTCCTCACGCCCATGTTCACCACAGTGTTATTCACAGTAGCCAAGATACAGAAACAACCTAAGTGTCTGTCATGGGATGAGTGGATAAAGAAAGTGTGACATATACATACAATGGAATATCACTCAGTCTTAAAAAAGAAGGAAATCCCGATGTTTAGGACAACATGGATGAATCTGGAGGACATTATTACACTAAGTGAAATAAGCTAGACACAGAAGGACAAATACTGCATGATCTCACTTATATGTGGAATCTGAAAAAGTCAGCTCCTAGAAACAGAGAGTAGCATGGTGGTTTTGTGGGGCTGGGGGAAATGGGGAGATGCTGGCCAAAGGCCACAAACTTCCAGTTATAAGATGAATACATTCTGGGGATCCCAGGCAAAGCATTTTGACTATATTTAATAATACTTTATTGTGTCCTTGAAATTTGCTAAGACCACCGGTGGATGAGCTGATGGATGTTTAGATACCTCCATTGTGGTGTCATTTCACAACATGTGTGTGTCTCAAAACATCGCATTGTACACCTTAAATATATACAATTTGTATTGTCAATCATATTCCATTAAAGCTCGGTGAGGGTAAAGAGGGCAGAGGGTATTTATCTGAGAAAAAGAAAAAAAAAGAAAGTGAGAGCTCCTAAGTTGAACAATCAGGTGGGAAAAGCAAAGCCTGGAAGGGCATATTTTACTATCAAAAAGAGTGGATCATTACCGGATGGTTCATTATTATTATTGTGTCCCAGGAAAGCATTGCATGGACTTGCTGGACACTTTGTAAATCACTCCCCCAGTCAGAAGGATCAGGTGTGGATTTTGCAGAATGATGCCTGGAAAGCCAGCAAGATCAAAATCTCTCCAAAGATGCCTGGCACGTTTCTATCTGTGTCGTCTTTAGATTCACTTCAACTTTCTGGGTCCGATTTTTCTCGGAAAAACGGAGACACAAATCATTGTTTCACCTTCCTGTCTGGGGTTTCCTGAGGACTGATTGCCCATTAAGGGGCTCTGTATGCAAAGTGAGAGGTCCAGTGTTAAATGCACAAAGGGAGGGTCTCTGCTGGACGGGCAAACAGCGGTGCCGCCATATTGTTCCACAATCACATGTGAAATTGTGGCTTCTGGGGTTCTCTTGTGGTCATTTAGGGAGACAAGTGATAGAATGAAAACATTTTTAAAACAAGGGAAGCCCTTAAAGATGTCCCATAGAATTCCTTCATTGGAATATAAGTGCACTTCAGCCCAGAGGGGAGTTTATTTATTTATTTTTGGCAGATTGACTTCAAGCCTATGAATTCCTTTTTGTCTTTAAAATATATACTTTTGACAAAACATCTGCAAATCTGCAAACAGAGTTCATTACAAAATTAGGAAGCAGCCGCCAGGAAACTAACGTTCAAAATAAAAATTGTGTTTCATTTGGAATAAAGGGCAATGGCTTAAGCAAGACTTGCCATCTCTTCTGGTTCCCAGATATAAAGACCAAAGAACCATGGCTATGAACTCTCAATTTTCATCTCCTTTTGGCCTAGGCTTTTTTTTTTTTCCCACTAGCAAAGAAGTCACACCAGTTGTGTAAAAAAAAAAAACTGCCTTTATTATCTGCGACTTTTTTAAACTTCAGACAGGCTTTTCACATCCATAGTGACTTAATGGAGTCTAACAACCAATTAATGTCTTTAAAACCAGCGGGGACCCTGTTCTGCCCCATAACCTAAAATGAATTATTGATAGATGCTTTCAGCCCTATGTCCCGTCAGACATTTCAAAGTCCGTGTGCAGCCTCTGCGTTTCTCATTCATTCTCTGCTGAGGTCAAGATTTGTGAAGCGGTGCTCTCCCAAAAGAAAGAAAAAAAAAAAAAGAGAGAGAGAAGAAGGCGAAGAAGAGGGAAAAAAGCTAGCTCCCTGCAAAGTGTGGAGCCAGACATAATTGGCCTCTCTTTAGACCAAACCTCTGTAAGATATTCGCAGCCTTGACGATCAATGGCCATTATTCCCTCAAAGCAGGTGGAAACCCGCACCTTTTGAAGGGAATGGCACTGACAAGCGCATTTATAGTTAAGACAACAGCTTTCCAATCAGGCTCACGTTTGCTTTCATTTGGTCTCGGAACAATCCTGCCAGGTGTCATGGTTTGTACCCGATATGGAGAGGAGAAAAACCTGAAAGCCTGACTTGTTCAGGCTTTCCCGGCCCCTTGATTTCTCCTCTCTCCTGCTTCTCCTCTGCCTCCTTCTTTATTAAATTTGTGCAATCGTCGTGCAATTATTAGAACTCTGCTTGACAATAAGAATGCTTCAAAAAAGTGACTTTTAATGACTCAGATTTAATGGCCCTCTGCTGTAGCAATCTCTGAATTAGCCATTTCTTAGCGAAATAATTAGTACATTATTAAAGAGTTCCTTTTAAGTGGTTTAAACTGGTGACTTCATTATAAGAACACAATAAAATATAATGGGTAAATATATGATAAAATAATAACCCTTAGAAAACTTCCAAATAAAAGGCACTTAGGGTCATGAAAATATTTTATACACACAGTTAAAAACTTTGAAAAATCTCTTACTGGAAGCAATCTCTGGAAAAGCCACAAAAATTAATCACTCCTGACTACCCATAGGTGTATACACTTTTGACATATATGTTATTATAGTATCTTATTTTGCTCTTTAAAATTAATTACAGCCATAATATATTTTCTGGGATGCCACATACTTTTCATGATTACAATTTTAATGAGCAAATATTATTCCATTTAGATCATTTCCCCAAATTAATTACTCCCCATTTCCTTATTATTGGCCATGAAGGCTCTTACCAGGTTTTCTCTATAATAAGTAATGCAACAGAGAATGTTTTCACAAACAGAAAATGTTCCTTTATTCGAATTATTTCTCTTAACACCCAACAGGGGTGATATTACAGGATCAAAAGCGGAGACTACTTTTCTGGGTTTGTCTGCGTTTTCTACCCCAGGTCTGTCCAGGTCCAGCACCAACACTGTGTGTGCATCACCACCACCTCAGAAGTACCAACGTCGGTTGTCATCATCTTTACGTTTTGAAGCAACACATATATATAGCATTCTTAATCTGTATCAAACATGAAAACATATCATCAAGCCATTTATTTATTTATTTTCAAGTTTTTATCTAAATTCTAGGTAGGTAACAGTGCAACATTGGTTTCAGGAGTAGAATTCAGTGATTCATCACTTACATACAACATCCGCTGCTCATCCTAACAGGTGCCCCCCCTTATGCCCATCCCCCACCTAGCCCATCCCCCACCCACCACCCTCCATCAGCCCTCGGTTTGTTTTCTATTTTTAAGAGTCATCATTGAACCATTTATAGAACAACGTGGTATTGACACATGAAGAAACAGTTCAGTGAAGCAAAATAGAAAGTCCAGAAACATAAAAAAAATAGAATGGATTTTATTTCATATGGGGTATCTAGGGGAAAAATTGCTTATTCAGTAGGGAATAAAATGTGAGTTATTTTATTGATTCAGAATAATAAATATTTTAAAGCTATGCTTTAGAACAGAGAAGCCATAAGGCACTGATAAATTTAACCACATACAAATACAAAATTTCTGCATGGTAAAAACCAATGGAAGGAAAATGAGAAGACAGGTAAAAATGAGAGGGTAAATTATTGCAAATGATATTACACGCACTCATTCCCCACTAATTTCCCCAATGCATGGCTAGCTCATTCAAATTCACAAGTAATGAACCAAAATCTCAATTAAAAAATCGACAGTGGGAAAAAACAGACTGTCTACAAATAAATATAATTGAAAGGGGGTATAAGAAAACTGTACTATCTTCAGTTTTTTTTTTTTTTCTGTACATCTAGAACTGTTCTAAAAAATAAAGCTTATTTTTAAAAAGTTAGTTAAGGGGGGCGCCTGGGTGGCTCAGTCGGTTAAGCGTCTGCCTTCAGCTCGGGTCATGATCCCGGGGTCCTGGGATTGAGCCCCGCATCGGGCTCCTTACTCTGCGGGAAGCCTCCTTCTCCCTCTCCCTCTGCTGTTCCCCCTGCTTGTGTTCCCTCTCTCTCTCTCTCTGTCAAATAAATAAATAAAATCTTTAAAAAAAAAATAAAAAATAAAAAATAAAAAGTTAGTTAGGAAGTGCCATACCTGCAACCAGTTTAAGGTAGTATCCGTATTATAATCTTTATGGCCAGTAGCAGGTGTCCTGGTCAAACGTGAGCTATAGATTTATATCTATAGATACATCAGAATCCACATCTGTATCCTGTTGGTTCTGTTCTTCTGGAGAACCCTGACTAATATAAATAAGTTAGGACAAAGATGTCCATTATCACCAATTCTATTTGACATTGAATTTGAAGTACTAGGCGGTGCAGGAAAAAAAGAAAAAGAAAAAGAAAATGAAATAAGGGTAAGGATTGACAAGAAGGCTAAGCAACTGTTATGTAAATGGCGGGAAGGAAATGGTCCGAGATCAGAGCTCTGCGAGCAGGCGGTGTGGATTTGTATTCCAGCTTCCTCATCGACCAGCTATGTGATTCTGGGCAAGTTGCTTAACCAGCCTGGGCCGCATTTCCTCATGTGCAAAATGGATAATAACTCTATGCTTAAAGGGTTGTTGAAGGGATTGCATAAGGTCACACATGTAAGCATGTACTAGGTTTGTGATAAATGTTTGCTGTTATCCAGTATTATAGCTGTAAATATTGACCCCCTTATTTTTGTTGCTGTTTAAATATTGACCTTCTGTTTGGTTCTTCTGTTAATTTGATTCCATCTTCTTCTTGTTTTACCTTCAGAGACTACAATTTTTGGCTCCACCACGGCATTTCCTCCTGTTCCCTGTGTAGTCGGAAATTGATAACTTAGGTTTTCAGTGACAGATAGGCTTCCAGGGGCTGTCCCTCGCTGGGCTATACCTTTCTTAACTGATTTTTAATTTTTTTTCAGAGAGTCTTATCTTTTTCATAGAAAGGGAAAACAACAAATATTTTAAAACTCCAACAACAAAAAATTCACATGATTATTCGTTTTGGCTTACAATCAACCTACTGAGTGTAGATAGTTTATTGACTCAATTAGGGTCTGGTAACTAATATTTGACTCTTTATCTTATTTCTGAAAGATAATTCATGAATCATTTTAATTTCTAGAAACAGCAATAACTCTTATAATAGGGAAATTGGAAAGGCTTCATCAGGGAGCACACTGTGGATCGTCTAGCAGATTCCGTGGCGGGGGGCCCACGGCATTGCTGAGCAAGGAGCCATCACACAGAGCCCGGCAGCTCGCAGACCCTCTCTCCTCAGGCTCTTGGGGAGTGTTCTTATGCAGACAGCACTGACTGACAGGGTCAGTCAGCCAGATGACAGGACTTTCTACTTGAGTGAAGGACAAGTGTCTCCCTGGGTAAATGTCCCCCCACCTCGGGGATAGTGGAGCCCAGGGTTTTAGAAGGATCTGTGAGATAGCAGAGCTGGAGGTCAGAGTGCAGGGCCATCCCCCAGAACGAAAGGTGCAGAACTGAGGAGCCCTGCCGCTGGGGGTGGTGGCTCTGGAAGGGCTCTGCCCTGGGGCAGAAGCTGCCATCAGGAGGGACCAGAAGGCCACCATCAGCCGTCTAGATGTTTAGGAGTCCTTGGGAGATGCAGGAGGGCCATGGTGTGCCAAATCGTAGACCGCAGTGGGGGTTACTTTGAGTCAGGAGCAGTGAGTGGGGGGACCGAGGCCAGAGAAGCAGGCAATGTCCCCATGCATGGTGACCCCCAGGAGGACAGCCAAGGGCACACCGACTGGCTGCAGCCCTGTCCCTTCTTGCAATCCCTAGAGGCAGGCTCAGCAAGCAAAACCAGGACTCATGGCTGGGCCACAACCCTCAGATTCAAAGAGGCAGGCGCACACACAAGAAGGACCAAATATGGAAGCAAAGGGACACCACGCACAAAGATGAACCAACCTGCCAAAGAGAACAGTTGCCATCCAGAGAAAGTTAAGAGGCTCCTGACAGATATGTTAATATTCTCCCAGAGATGACAGCAGTCATCTGTAAAAAATCACTTAGAAAACTCAGTGGCTGAGATAAACAGCAGAAGGGACACAGCCAAAGACCAAATTAATAAAGGGCATGTTTAAGCCAAAGAAAGTCCCCGGAATGCAATGCAAAGGGACAAGGAGACAGAAACTATGTCCAAAAAAGTTATATAGAAGGCAGATTCAGAAGTCTCAGTATCTACCTCTTAGAGTTTCCTGAAAGAAAACAGGGAGAAGTGGAGGGAAAAATATTAAAAGAAATAACAACAGACAGAATTTAATCTCCAGGAAAGCTTCTGATGATTCTCAGTTCTCCAGCTTTAAATTAATCAGTCCAAGGACCTAAAGTGGAAGAGGGATTTGCCAGGAGCCTAAAGCATCCCTGTCTCCACTTACTGACCAGTAGCAGCTGACACTTGGCAGCAGAAGGGACTTTCGGGAAGCATGTACCGACCTGAAGGGCCAGCATGGAGTGGGGAAGGACAGCAGAGGCTGAGGGCAGAATGCCAAATCCCCCTCTGCTTGGGCATCTATTCATCGGGCAAATGTTTATTTCGTACTTACTATGTGCCAGGCTCTGCATACAGTAGTAAGCTGGGTCAGTTCCTTGCTCCCACGGAGTTTACCTTCTAGCAGGACAGACCAGCGGTAAGCAGACAGATGTGTGACATAATTTTGAGTAGTGATGCCTGCCTTAGAGAGAAGCCAAGCAGACTCAGGGGCTGGGGGGTGGGGTGTGAACTGGGACTTTCTAGTAGGTTCAGCGGCAGGAAAACCTCTCCAGGAGGTATCTGAGCACACACTGGAAGCGTGTGAAAGGTTGTGCACATGAAGATCTGGGGAGCAGTGTTCCCATAAAATGAACGGCAAATGCACGGCCAGCCTGATGTGTCTGAGGAGTGGTTAGAAGCTCTTAGCCCCAGTTTTTTCATCCGTAAAGACGGGGATAATATCAGTATCTAACTTGCAAGGCTTCATGAGGATTACATGGCATCATCCATTCAAAGCAAACAGCACCCTTCTTGGCACATAAAAAATGTCTGATAAACATGGCCTTTCATCTTCATTATCTTTGAGAGCCTTTGCCTTGAATAGTTTGTAAATGAGCTCTGAGCCACACACTACTCCTTTATGCTTAATTTCTCCAAGGCTGCCTTGTGAAGAATATGCAAATCATATCATTAATATGCTCTTGTCCCTCCAGGGAGCTGGTCTTCAAACAGTTCTTTGCTGTTGATTGAGAGCCGCACATGTACCCCCGGCCTGGCGGGTTCGGGCTACCGAGGTGGTCACCCCGGGGGCTCCTCAGTGTGGGGCTGAGCCGGGTCTCCCCACCGTCAGCTCTGCTCGCAAGATTGACTTCTCTTTCTGAGGACTCCCGTCTGGGTATTATGAGACCCAGAGCCCAGTCCTAACTCTCTATCTCCCTGGTCTTTCTTGGATTTCCTCAATTGCAAAAGAGACAACAGAGTGTTGGTGGCATTGATGAAGGGCTGAGGCGCGACAAGAGCACCAAACCGCTTAGCAGGAATTATCATCCACCACAGGGGAGCCAGGCACCAGCGGGTCCCTACAAACATCCACAGAGCACCTCAGGTCCTGGGACGGGCCGCTTTACGCGGTGTCACTGTCCTTCCAGACTCGGTCGGCACCTGGCCACACCCACGGGTATGCCCCCTGGTTTCACTCTGTGCCCCATCGAGGTGGAAGTGAGAGCTTTCACTCCCCGCCTTCATGTCTTCAGGGGAGAACTTGGCCGTCCAGGAGGAGGCAGTTAAAAACATTTAGTTTCCTTTTCACCGCCTTCACGCCCTTCCAGGGGTGAAGGTAGAAAGCACGGACGCGAACGTGTGTGCACGTGTCTGTATGTGCATGAATGTGTGTGTGCGTGCACATGTGTGTGCATGAGTGTGTGTGGACGTATGTGCGTGTACACGTGTGCGCATGCATGTGTTGCGTGCACGTGTGTGCGTGTATGTGTGTGTGCACGTGTGTGTATGTGCACGTGTGGACATGTGTGCGTGTGTTGTGTGCATGTGTGCACATGTGTGTGAACGTGTGTGCACGTGTCTGTATGTGCATGGATGTGTGTGCGTGCACATGTCTGTGCATGAGTGTGTGGACGTATGTGCGTGCACACGTGTGCACATGCATGTGTTGCGTGCACGTGTGTGTATGTGCATGTGTGGACGTGTGCGTGTGTGCATGTGTGGACGTGTGCGTGTGTGTTGTGTGCATGTGTTGCGTGCGTGTGTATGTGCGCGTGTGTGCACATGTGTGTATGTGCATGTGTGGACTGCGTGTGTTGCGTGCATGTGTGCACATGTGTGTGCACGTGTCTGTATGTGCATGAATG
>NC_058411.1:141390803-141416907 GCF_002201575.2 Neomonachus schauinslandi
CACGTGTCTGTATGTGCATGAATGTGTGTGCGTGCACATGTGTGTGCGTGCACGTGTGTGGACGTATGTGCGTACACACGTGTGCACATGCATGTGTTGTGTGTATGTGCGCGTGTGTGCACGTGTGTGTGCATTGTGGACGTGTGTGCGTGTTTTGCGTGCATGTGTGCACATGTGTACACGTGTGTGTGTGCATGTGTGGACGTGTGTGCACGTGTGTGTGTGCCTGTGCATGCGTGTGTGTGTGCGGTGTTACAGCTCTTCAGACAGCCTGCATCTATCAACCTATCTGCAGGACACAGCCACTCTCTGCCTTCCCATGACCTTCCCTGACCAAGGCAGGTGCTGTCCCCGAGAAGCGGTGGGAGAAGCCGGGAAGCCAGCAGCTCTGGGAGGGGTCCCCAGCCTCCATCACATTGCAAACGTCAGAGCCAGCTCTCTGTCCTGGTGCCATTCAGAACCGGCCGTCCCTCTACTTCTAAAGAGCCCTGAAATAATCCTACCAAACGCACAAAAGTACCCTGTGGGTGATGTCACTGCTTCCACGGTATGGAAGACAGAAGTGGGGCTCTGAGTGGTGAGCTAACTTCTTCACAGCCCCCGAGTGACTAGGACTAAATATCCTGATCTTGTCTGATCCTAAAGCTTATATCCTCAATCCCTGCAACGCTCAGGCTCCCGGCCTCTCAGCAGGGAGCCCCGGGGACCAGGAGACCTTGGTTGTGCGGCACTTTTGTGTTACTGTCTGCAAGTCATTCCGTCTCCTTGGGGTCTGATTCCAAATCTGGGCTTCACCGCCTTCCCAGCAGTGAGAGCAGAAGCAAACTGTCTGAACCTTCGTTTCCTCCGCTGTGAAATGGGGACAATTACAGTCCCACACGGTAAAATCGCTGTGACGGTTAAATGAGGGAAGACATGCTAGGCCCTGCACAGAGTGCTGGGTGAATAATTCCCAGAAAACATGAGGGGCCAGGACGATGGGCGCAGTGACGTGGGAGCAGTCAGGGTGCTGTTTGGACCATGTGACCTCCGGGTGCCCTTCTTTGCCAATACAGAATAACGTCCCTAGGGAGAGATCCTTCCGGAACAGCAGTCCCTTCATTATATGGGTCAGATGGCCTGAAAGGCAACTTGTATTTTGGAATTAAATTTAGGACACGACTTCCATTCCCTGTTTCTCACTGAAGGGTTTGATGCTTCGTGGACAGGCCAGAATCCTACAGAGCCGTGTACCTGAGGCTCGCAGTCCCCAGTGGGGGTCTCAGCCTTACTTGTGGTACTGTCATCCACGGGATTGAGAAACTCCATCAGGCAGGAGGGCTTTCGAGCCCCCTCCACACAGACCCGAGCTCTGAGGTCTCGCTGCCTGCGCCCTGTCCCGCGTCCCCATGGTGACCTGCAGCTGTCCCCGCCTGGCGGCTTCCTGACTGGGGGCCCAGGAACTTGTCATCCCTGGTGCTGAGGGGAGGCCCTCAGGGGCAAGAGATCGAAGCTGCAGGGCTGCTACTCTTTGCCGCCGATGGCCTGGCCCTCTCCGCCTGGGTCAGTGTCCGTGACGGCATGTGACGGAAGGGCCCACTAGCCTCCGAAGGGAGCTAGAGAGATTCAGGGGGACGAAACTCACACACTGTGTCTTGTGCCCGGGGCCAGGGAACAGGCAGGTCACTGGGGGGAGAGAAAGAGAGAAGAGAGAGAGAGAGAGAGAGACAGGGGAGACTGTCTCCCCAGGGACTGTCGATGCCCGTCTGGTTGTGAGGGGAAGCCAGCTTCCTGTCACAGGACAGACATGCGCTCTGACCTCACAGAACCATGAGGCCCCCTCGTGTGTCTGTCACAGAAACGCTGGAATGCCAGAGTCAAAGCTAAAAGTAGGAAGGGGCAGAAGCTTAGAAAACATTGAGTTCCAACCTCCATGCCTGTCTCGGTGCTTGTTGATGGGAGCACAGGGGCCGGTGCCATTGAATCCCGCGCGCTTGGGGATGCAGCAGCTGTCTGCCGTGCTGACCCGGACACCCCGCTGTGCACACCCGCTGAGTGTCCTTCAAGCAGAAGCAAGCGAATGCCCATCAGGGCTCGCTGCCCATGAAGGGTGGGCTCAGGCCCCAGTGAGGGTCCTCCCAACATTGCAGTTCCCCAAACCTGAAGTCTTCTTCCAGTCCTTTGATAATGGTGTTGCGATTGCAGGAAGACGTTATAAATGAAGGCTGAGGTTGTTTGTTTGTTTGCTGGCTTCCTGGAAGCAGAAGCCTCACCGACATGGAATCAAAGTGACAGAACCACAAAATGCCTGTCATCGAAATATGAAACTTTGGAGCAGCAGGCTGTGCCAGAAGGCAGTGGGAGGGGCCCCCGAAAACCTGAGCTCCAGGCCTGCTCTGCTGCAGACTCGCTAGCTTAGGGGCTGTCCCTCCCCTCCCTTCCCCCTCCCCACCTGTCATGGGAGATGCTCGGTCCCCAGCGCTCTGCTGTGCGACACGCAGAGCTCCACGGACCCCCGTGTGTGGCAAGGAAGGGTCCTTGCTTTCAGTCAGTGACACTTCTAAAGCACTTCTGGCAATCCAAGAAGCCTTTGCTAGACACCACGCACAAGGACTCTGCTAGGCACGCTGTGTGTGTGGCAGGGGAGGGAGGGACAACGGAGGGAGGGACAACAGAAGAGCTCATGAGCTGTGTGCCCTGGGAGCACCCATGCACGAGCTCCGGGGAGCGAGCCAGTCAGATGCACATGGAGCTCACGGCACACGTGTCACTGGGGGGTGGTCTGTGGCCTGGTCTGTGCCCGAGCCCCAGGGAACGTGGGAAAATGTGTGTGTGTGTGTGTGTGTGAGAGAGAGAGAGAGAGAGAGGAGAGAGAGAGGGTCCGTGGGAACGCCATGGAAGGTGTCATCCTTCCATATCAAGCTGAGAATTGGGATTTGATTCTTTTGATTCTCGGGGCACTGAAGTCAATGAACCATTTCAGCCTGGCTGACAGCAGTGATCTGTAGAAAAGGGATGGGAAGCCAAAGACTGGTATCACAAAACCCATTTCAAAGGCTGATGTGGGGCCATCATAAAGGTCTGAGCAAGGGCAGTTGTGTCCAGAGACTGGAGAGAGATCGGGACACTGCAGTTAATCAGCCCTGATTTGCCTGGGTGGGTGTGTGTGGGGGGGAAAAAGGGCGGACCAGAACCACCAGTGCCCTAGGTTCGGGGAGGTGGGACCCACCTGAAGTGGAGGACCAGGGAGCCACGTGCGTCCCCTTGGGCGCATTCCTGCATTTATCCACATATTCCTGTTTCTCCAGACTATGAGCTTTTTGAGGGTAGGGACAGAGCCATCTCATTTTTGTCCCACCCAAACGAGAGCACTCACTATGTAGTTGATGTTCAAACGAGTAAGTGTCAGACGGATGAGTCGTGATGAGTTGGGTTTTCAATACTGTATTTGAGATAGAGGCAGCATGACTCCACAGGGGAGCCCCACAGGTAGGTGGCAATCAGCATCGTCAGGCGAGAGGTTGGTGGGTCCGTAAGGTAGACATTGGATCTGGAGTTGTGCTTATGTGCAGGTTTCCAGAGAAGACACACAAAATGGGAAGACAAGGACGTGAAGGATATAAGTAAGCTGCATGATGAAAGAGGCAAAGCAAACATAAAGGGAGGAAAAACAGAGCCTGTGACTCCAGAAAGTGGGAAGAAAATCAGGAGCAGGTGCCTCTCATTGCTTGAAGGAAAGCTTATCCAGCGGAGAGGTGATTGAAATGTATCAATTTGTAAAAGAAACATTCTGCAGGGCATTCGTGATTGGTTTCTCTTACGCGTCTTCAAAATGTTATTCTGGACTCCTGAAGAATGTCATTATTCCGTGCGTCAAGGCTGAACACCTTTTTAATGGGTAGATCATCTCCTCACACTTGGCCTTTTCCAGAAAAAAAATCTAAGTTGGCCGAGTACTCTCTCCAAAAGGAGAATATGAAAGGGAAATGCAGAACCAAGGAAAAATGGTCAAGTAGAAAGCAGTCCAGGAGCTACCAGAACAATGCCCCATGTTCTTTCTGCATGTTTATCAAAGTTTTAAGAGAGTGCGTGCAACTTTCCACTTCCTTTTCCGTAACCACAGCGTGGTTCTATGGCCCACTGTGAATTTTGCTTTTAACAGCAGCTTAGAATCATCCAGAACTTATTTCTCTTGTGTTGAATCAATTCTCAGATAGATGTTTGCAGCTGGTAAAAAAATTAAAACTCGCTCAGAGAGTTGTCTGCCATAACAGTAATGCAATATAATGGCACACTGATCATTATTTAAATCCCACACACGGTATAAACTCCACAATAATGGTGTAGTATTTCGTGTCCATTTTGTTCCTTTGATTTACAATTTCATTACCATTTTTTTCAATTAACTCAATTAATTTTAATTAGCAGTTATTTCAATTAATGCTTTGTAAATTGTTTTGAATAAGTAAGCCAATTGTTTTTCCTCTTTACTTATCTCTGAGTGCTAACTTAGCAACCCATTTATATGCTCATTAAATTGTCATTATTTGAAGAACACCATTTCATTTCTCAACTTCTGAAAGGTAAGCGCCTTTCATGTAAATTTTAATTGCCACTACCCTATCTTTAGCCCTTCAAAATAATATTTGTATGTTCTTAAAGAGATCGATCTGTTTCATTTTTATTTGATCGACATGTAATCCTTCTACTCTCTGAGGTCATGATGACTCTTGAGGGTTTCAGTGCATTTCAGCAGTCTGAAATCCTGAGACCAGCAATGTCTGTCATGTCAAAAACTGATTTGAAATAAAACAAAGGATGCAAACTTTGATCAGGTTAGATAACCATGAGTACTAAATTTTCTCCTTCGAAGTGTGTTAGAAAAATGTATTTTGTTCATTGCACATTTTGTTTGATTCTCTATCGTTATTATTGGACCATAATTTTAAAAACAAAACCCACCTTTCATTAAACAGAATTAAATGGGATACTGCTGATCGTATCAGATCATAAAGACAAAATCATTACCAAATTCTATCAAGTCCAATAATTCATCAAAATGTTGCTGCTGATCTTCATGTATGCTCTGTTGACCACAGGGACTATGCTTTTATTTACTATTACTTTTATTTTTCTTCTGCTTTTTCATTTTGTTTGAGAATATTCTCCTAATCTTCTTGATCCTATCGGTTTTCTCAGCTATCATAATTCTTCTCCTTACCATTAGTACTTTGACCATCAGCTTTAGAATTTTGCTTTTTATTGTGATATAATAAGAGATGACTTTTTGATGTTTTTAAGCTTCTTTGAGCCTTTTATTTTTTACATTATTGACTTCTAATAAGGTACTTTGTCTCATTGTATTTGAAGGTTGGTGTAATCAATCATTAAATACACCAAAATTAGTCTAAATTAAAGATACTCAAGAATGATCCCAGTGCACCTTAAAATCGCTGCTGCATTGTATTAAGATATACAAATGCATAACCAGATTAACACTATATGCACTGACCCTGGGTGAATATGTGTGGGCATCTTGTCATGGAAGCATGACTCCTCGCTGTGCAGATGCTAATGTAGAGCTACTAGACATTCTCAGGTAAGAAGTGTCAGGTACCTTAAAATGAGATCTAAGGTGGGATGAATAAAATGTGACTTCCTACAAAGAGTACTCACTGTGTGTAGTATGTTCCATGTTTATGCCCTACAAACAGAATGCTGAGAAATTTTACCTGGAATGGCACCCATCGAAAAAGAAAATACTATATGTGGAATGTTACAACTGTTAAAATTATCTAGTCAAAATTCTATTGTGAGAACTGAATCCACTACTTAGAGATCTAATAATTGGAACCTTTCTCTAAGGGTACCTTTTGGTTCTGCACCCTTGATGTCTTATTTCTGCATATCCCACCTATTTTTAGCTCTGGCCACCAAAAGACCCTTTTGCAGCACAATACATCCTTTGGCCCAGCCCCTTTGTGTGAGAGTTCTGAGTGAGTGAGCACAATGGTGGAAGGAATATTCCTGGAAGATGTTCTACACCAACAACAGCTAAATATGTTTCCATTCTTTTCATTTAGTTTCAACCTTCAGTGTATTTATGTTTTAGATAACTCATAAAAATGGTATATGAGTGGGATTTTTTTTCTCCCTTTTTATGTGATACACCTCAATTAAAGCTATTACTGTACTAAATGCACACTGTTTTTTTAAAGATTTTATTTATTTATTTGACAGAGAGAGACAGCGAGAGAAGGAACACAAGCAGGGGGAGTAGGAGAGGGAGAAGCAGGCTCCCTGCTGAGCAGGGAGCCCGATGCGGGGCTTGATCCCAGGACCCTGTGATCATGACCTGAGCTGAAGGCAGATGCTTAACGACTGAGCCACCCAGGTGCCCTAAATGCACACTATTTGTCCCTACTGTTATATACGCCATTTATTCTCTTTTATTGACTTCCTTGCAGCGGGGAATCGTTTTTATTATTTTAATATTTTTTCCCTAGTAGCATAGACACCATGCTGTCTTTTACCATGCACTTCCTGGATACTCTAGAAATTACAACATCGTGTTTTGACTTATTCTAACTTAACGTTAACTGATATTTTTATATTCTCCTCCCTAATAATGCAAGTACCCTAGATCTTAGACTGTATTAGCTCCACTTTTCCTAGTTCCACTTATAAAATGGTGTGATTTTCCATTCTTTTATGTAGTTTAATCCTTGCAAGACAATATTATTCTTGCTTTGTACAATAAAAGATTATTTACATTTTATTTTAGTTGTTATTTTCCTTGATCTTCATTCTTTATTGCATCTCCAACATCTCTCCCATCTGGGAGCATATGCCTTTTATCCTAATTATACCCCTTAGACTTTCTCACAATGTAGATGTGTGGTGGAAAGTTGTCTCTCTTTTTTCTTTTTTGAAGGTTTATTTATTTTGCTCTCACTCTTGAGAGAGGTATTCACTGAGTATATATAGAAGAGCAGTTATTTTTCTTCTGCTCATTAAATTGATCTTTCCATCATCCCTGGCTTCCATTATCATAGTTGAGAAGTGGGCTGTCAGTCTAATTTTTGAAACTGAAGGTAATCTGTCTTTATAGCCTTTTTTTTCTTTTTGGTGCCTAGGTTTAGATTTATTTTTGTTTTTCCTGCTTCAGATTCGTTGGGTTTCTTGAATCTATGAATTAATGTTTTTCAGTACTTCTGAAAAATTCCCAACCATTATTCTTTAAATAATGCTTCTCACTCATTCTCTCTCTTCCTTCTGTGACTCCAGTTCAGTGCATTTAGAGATTTTCACTGTATTCAGCATCTTACTCTTTGTCTCTTTCCTCCTGTGTCTTATTTTGGATAGTTTCTTTGACCTCTATTCCAGTTCTAATTCTCTTTTCAGCAATGTCTAATCTGCCCTTAGGCCCATGTAATAAATTTTTGTTATTGTGCTTTTCAGTTCTAGAATTTGTTCTTTGTTCTTTAGAAAATTTGCTATGTCAATTGTTAGTTTCCTATTCCTTACAGAAATTTGCAAACATGGCTCATGTCTTCTTTGTCGTGACAACACAGTTATATTACAAGATGTACCTGATTGTTCTGGTAACTGGAGTCTACAGAGGTTTATCCTATTGTTGTTTTGCTTCATAGGTCTCTTTTATGTTATATGATATTCTTGCATTCCTGATTACCATTGATTCTATGCTGGATATGGTATTTGTAAAACTACTTTAGAAATTATTTGTGGTCTAGAGTGAGGTGATTTTCACTTGGAGAGGAATTTTGTTTGCTTTTCCAATTGTTTTGGGGCACTCAAAGTGTGGGATATTTGCCAATATGTTAGGTGGAAATGAGATCTCATAACTATCCCTACATTTTACTTTTTTTTTTTAATTAGCAAAGAAAATCTGGTTAAATATTTTATTTCCATTAAAAAAATCTTGGAAAATGCAGATAAAGAAAAAGTTAAATAACTAACAGTTCTGTTATTAATAATAGCCATTAAGTGTTTAACTAGATAGTTTATTAAACATTATATTTAATTGATAACAAACTGAACTAAGAACTGGCTTACACTTCTACTACTAGATAGTTGTGTTAGCAGATGCAGCACTTGGATCTTTCACTCATGCACTCTTATTGTCTTCGCTATGCAAAACTATCTCTCAAAGATTGGTGAGAAATCTACCAATGTGTCTATAGTGTTTCATTTATTTTGATCTACAAAGTTATCTATTTTCCTGTTTGAAATCTATGTGTGTGCCTATGTGTGTACCCAGGACATTTTGAGATATTAGCCAGACTTTTTTTTTTTCTTAGATTTTTAATACTATTTCCTTTTCTCCATAGTCAGGGGCTGCGATAACTTGTATGAAATGACCCGAGTGGAAAGACAGAGCTCAGGCCGTAGAACCACAACAGACATCAGAGAAGTTGCTGAGTGGATTTATTAAACTCATAGCTAATCGTCTCCAGAGCCAAGGTTTTCAATTATAGAATATAAATCTTTTGTTTGATTATTTGTTTTCAAGAGAAGAAGGAGATCTTTTGAGACTAGATCACTCTAGACCAAAAGCTCTAAAGGAGGAAGGTATAAAGTTTCTATTAAAAAAAAAAAAAAGCACCAATAGTTTGGAAAGAGAATACATGCTATTATAAGATCTAGTTCCTGTCCAAAAGGAAATAAAAATTCAACAGGGTGGCAGGAGGAGGACATGCTGCCTCCCAGGTGGGTCTGGTGAAGAATTTCAGAAGGTTACAGGAAGAACCTAACAACATTGTTTTTATGTCTTGCTTTTTTGGGGGTGATATCTGTGAACCTCTCATAGAGACCCTGAATTCCTCATAAAACCAGAGGTGTAGAGTAGTAATGACCGGGAAAGGCAGTCAGGACAGGGGGCAGAGGTACCTCCAGAGTCCTAAACACCCAGGACTGAATCATAGCCCCCATGGAGGGTGGGCTCAAGGCACGGGGTACATGTCATGGGCTCTTTAAAGCCATGGCAGAATGGTGCACATCACAAGTGAATGCTGGAGACAAAAAGACGAATGGAACAGAATAGGGACCCCAGAAATAGACCCACATAAATACAGTCAACTGATCTTCGACCAAGGAGCAAAGGCAGTGCAATAGAGAAAAGACAGTCTCTTCAACACAAGCTGCTGGAACAACTGGACACCCATGTGCCAAAAAAAAAAAATAATAATAATAATCCAGACACAGACCTTACATCCTTTCCAAAAATTAATGCAAAAGGGATCATAGGGACAAAATGTAAAATGCAGAACTGTGCAAGTTCTAGAAGATCACATAGGAGAAAAATCTAAATGATCTTGGGTTAGCTATGATTTTTTAGGTATGACACCAAAGGCATGATCCATGAAAGAACTGATTAACTAGACTTCATTAGAATTAAAAACTTTGGCTCTGCAAAAGACACTGTCAAGAAAATGAGAAGACAAGCCCCAGCCTGGGAGCTAATATTTGCAAAAGACACATCTGATAAAGGACTATTATCCAAAATACACAAAAAAACCATTTAACATTCAATGGAACAAACAACCCCATTTAAAAAATGGACAAAAGGCTTAAAGAGACATCTCACCAAAGATATGCAGATGACAAATAAGCATATAAGAAAAATGGTCCACATCTCGTGTCATCAGGGAAATGCAAATTAAAACAATAATGAGATACACGCCTGTTAGAATAACCGAAATCTAGAATCTAGCTGGGGACGTGGAGTGACAGAGTTCTCCTGTGCTGGCGGGAGTGAGACATGGTGCGGCCATTGCATCAGTTAGTTTGGCAGTTTCTCACAAACTAATACTCCTATCATAAGATCCAGCAATCACTCCCCTTGGTATTCACCCAAATGAGTTGAAAACCGATGTCCATGCACAAGGATGTTTCTAACAGCTTTGCTCATAATTGCCAAAAACTGGAAGCAATCCAAGTGTCCTTCAGTAGGCTAATGGGAAAACCATGGCACACCCAGACCATGGAATATTCTCCAGCACTGAAAACAAAGGAGCTGTCAGGCCATGCACACACATGGAGGGAGCTTAGATACATATAATGAAGGGAAAGAAGCCAGTCTGAAAAGGCTACATTATGTATGCTTCCACCTCCGTAGCAATCTGAAAAGGCAAAATTGTGGAGACAGTAAAAAGATCAGGGGTTGCCACTGGTTGGGTGGGGAGGAGGGATGGGTCGGCAGAGCACAGAGGATTTTTGCAGTGAAACCATTCTGCGTGATACGCTAATGGTGGATACACGTCATTATACATTTTCCCAAACCCATAAGAGGTACAACACCAAGAGTGACCCCTGATGTAAACTCCTGACTTTGGGTGATAATGATGTGACAATCTGTCGATTCTAACAAATGTGACACGCTGATGGGGGACGTTCATAGTGGACGAGGCTGTATACGGGAAGGAAGACAGGAGGTACATGGGAACTGCATTGACCTTTCACTCAATTTTGCTGTAAACCTAAAAGCGCTCTAGAAAGTAAAACCCATTAAAGAAATAGTGGATGCTAACAGGTCAACAGAGATGACCTGGGATGAGAAACACTTCATTTGAGGACAATCTGAAGGGGAGACTGTGGACGCAGATCCGCCATTTACTCTGGTGTCAAAATTCTTTCTCTTTCCTCACCCTCAACGCCAGAAAATTCTATCATCTCCAGGGAGAAAGGAAGAAGAGATAAGAGCTGAGCTGTGAGAAAATCTTCCAAATGGCTGACTGGTTGTCCAAGAGACTGACTCTCAAACTGGAGGTGATGGGCTTTACCCTGAGTTAGAAAAATCAACTTTTCTGGCATCAGCAGCATTGAACACTGGAGAGCCAAACTAACTGGATAGGGTTCAATTACAGACAGAAAAAAAGACTAACACGCATCTGGGTTTTGTCACTCTCCATATTCACATCCACTCCATGTATTTAATGAAGTCACATGTAAATGTCTGATCTTAAAAAAGAATCCGCAGAAAAATGCACTCAGCTTACCAACAGCACTTACGAGGTGGCATCTGCCAGGTAAGACACACCAACACACCTCCCTGCTGGCAGCTTCCCCATCCCTCAGTGTGAGTTCACCCCTTCCCATCGAACCTGCCATTCTAGGGCATGTAGGGCACACAAGCCTTACCGGGGAGGCTACCTAAAGTCAAACACCAAACAGGGCTCAACATCTAGAGCATCTGCATACGCTCAGACTCACTGCTCGGAGAGAGTAGGCAGAGGCGGGCTGCACACGGCAGGCGGGAGAGCAGGGAATTGAAGACAATATCCCTCCGCATTTCTTGGAGACAAGATGGTGATATACGAGGGCCACACACAGTCTTCCTGCCTTTATGTTCGTGCTCATCCCAAAGGCTCGTGGTTCAGGGGTTTGGACAACAAAAAGGTCTTTGGATTAGATCTACCTGAGCCAGGACAGGTAGGGGGGCTTAAGTCTTCTAAAAGAAGGAGCCTGAATTGTTCCTAACTGAAATTTTAAATATGTGAGGAAACTCGCTTCAATATTTGCAGACTGGAAGAGGCAAGGAGGGATTTGGAAAGCTCACAGGGGGTGGCAAAGAAAGAAAGGCTCAGGAAAGAACTCACAGTTGGGGGACTTCTCCCTCCCTTTGTTTTCTCTCTCTCTCCCTTTATTTTCTCTGTCCAATGAGAACCCATCCAAATTAGCTCCATGCTGGGACGGGGACAGCATCATGGAGCTACCGCAGTCATTTAGATGTAGGGTTGAATGCAAGAAGAGGTTTCACTCTTGGCTAAAGAAGCTCCTTTTTCTAGAATCTAACTGTAGGATACATGCCCTGTTAGTGCAGGAACGGTTAGCAGCAGACAAAAAAATCTCATGCTAAGGCACAACCGGCGTGATGGCTGGGATTGGAGGGATGGCAGGCAGGTAGTCAAATGAAGATGACATAACAAAGGGGCACAATAACATGGAAGGTTAGAAAATGTAGTGAGGAAAGCTACAAACCTGTAGGAGAGGGACACCTGGCGGGGGGGGGGGGGGTGCGCACTCAGTCAGTTGGGTGTCTGCCTTTGGCTCAGGTCATGATCCTGGGGTCCTGAGATTGAGTCCCACGTCGGGCTCCCTGCTCGGTGGAGAGCCTGCTTCTCCCTCCATCTTCTACTCCCCCTGCTTGTGCTCTTTCTGTCTCTGACAAGTAAATAAATAAAATTTTTAAAAAAATCCTATAGGAGACAGTCCAGTTCAATTTAAGAGAGATTTAAAAAGAGAAAAAGCCAGTGGAGACTCAGACCACATGCAGCTCATCAGATGGAACATTCTGGTGAAACTTTCCTGAAAAAATAAAAACAAAATAAGAATGAGCAGGGACATAAGATTGGTAGTGATGTAGGGCTGTGTCAGAACTGGTCAGCCCAGAACCACTGGACAAATAAAGATCAGTGAGGGAAAGAAGGCATGAAGGGGTGGATGTTGGGGATGGAGCTCAAAGTGCCTGGAGAAAGACAGTGGGCTGCAATGAGAAGTGAATGGAACAGAAGACGGAGCACAAGCTTGGTGAACACACAGATGTCCAGCTTGCGCAGACTGGATTGATGACAGAGAATCTGAAGAAAATTATTCACCACAATAATTTTAGTCAAAGGCAAGCAAAAAGAATTGTAGGAGCAGAAAGTCCAATAAGACACGCCTAAAGAAGGGGAGCAGGAGAGCACAGGTGGTAGAGAGGGGCAGGCTGAGGACACGGAAGGCCTCTCCTGACAGTGGACTTGTAGCTCCTGTCTGATATGGACCTGATGACCCTCAGACATAGCCCTTCCTGGGATTGCTCTGCACCAACGAGCCTCATACCCAACCCAGAGAGACATGAGTACGAGGTCCCTCTGCAGATCTGTCTCCCTCTGGAAACACGGAAGTCTTCATGGGGTTATCATTAAAATCTATAAAGGCAGTGAGGATAAAAACCCATTTAAATACTTTTTGCTTGTGTCATCTTTGGGGTCATACACATGACACATGGGATCGGCACCTCCCTGAGTTATGAGCACTGTCTCTGAAACTGAAGGAGCTTCAGAACCTTGGGTACCTGTCCTCACTGTATGTTTGACCCAAGGGCTGACCATTTCTCCATCCTCCTGGACATGGCCAAGAACCAAAACGTGGAAATTGCATTTGGGCGTAAGAAACACCCAGAGGGCTTTTCCTCTGTGGACTCACAAAGCATTCATTGCCCCAGAGACCATGGTTCCTCTCCATTTGGGAGAGAGATGGCCGTTTCCTGGGCGCTCCTACCTTGCTTCTGTCCGTGTTAAGGATCACACTCTCCAAGATGATATCACATCCGGGCCAGCCTACCCCGCAGGTGTCTCAGTGGGCCACGGTGATGACTAGGCTCGCCATTAAACTCTGCCTGACCTCCTCATGATTGAGGCTGTGAGGCTCTTAGTCGGTGTTCAGATTAGATTATACTTTGGAGAGAACCGTCAGAAATGCGTCATTATCTACCAAAAGTCAAGGGAAGCCCTGCAGAAACCTTTTACCTCTTCCACGCATCTCGGCAAAGAACACGGCGCGCTGATTACGTTCTATTCGTCCTCCTGCCCACCCCCGTGTAAGCTGGAGGCTGTTCTCTACCTTTCTCTGTCATTCTCTGCCTGTTTTGTGCCTCGTGGCTGGACCTACTAGACTCATCATCCAGGTTCCCTTGTCCACCGGCCCCTGGTGGATCGACCAGTGGGAGGCACCATCAAGAGATGGGGGGCTGGAGTAGAGAGGGGCCAAGGGGTCTCTCCCCAGTTGCTTCCTACTGAGACACAAAGGCTGTGTCCCTCAGTGGCCACAGCTCCTGCTGGGCCCATCCTCCACGGCTCTTGCTCTCATGGGCTTGGAGAACGTGGCACAGCCCCTAACCTAGTCCTGTACTCCTTTGGGACAGGGCTGTGGTGGTGGCAGTGGGGGTGGGGGGGCAGATTCCTGCTCTTACCAGTTTCAGGGCTCCCTGCTGGTTCTGTCCCACTCTGTTCTTACAGAGCCACCGGCTGCTGCCGCAGCCCTGACCCAACACACACCTCTCCCCTCGGGGCACATGAAATAGCAGAAGAGCCCTGATAGCCTCCAGTGGAGTTGTGTTGTTGCCAGTGAGCTTTGCTTCAACCCTGTGTTACTTCTTGTTCTCCAGAATGGACCCTCTGCCACTTTCTGTGACCAAAGAGAGAGAGGAGAGTTTCTGGAAACTGTTGACTGGTTTTGAATACTGTCTATCAGGCTTGGGACTTCTCCGGAAGCAGGAAGTCAGCTGCGCCAGTGACCTGTACCTTTGCTGTTTTTATTCCTGGGATGGATAGGACCCAGGAATAAAAAGACTATATGCAAAGGATTCTATTTGATTTGATGCTTATTTTTCAGAAATATAAGAATGTTTGAAGGAAAAAACAATTCCTTACTAATTTAGGCAAGGGAATTCCATTGATTTCAACCAAATCTTTTTTTTTTTAAAGATTTTATTTATTTATTTGAGAGAGAGAGAATGAGAGAGAGAGAGCACGAGAGGGAAGAGGGCAGAGGGAGAAGCAGACCCCTTGCTGAGCAGGGAGCCCGATGTGGGACTCGATCCCGGGACTCCAGGATCATGACCTGAGCCGAAGGCAGTCGCTTAACCAACTGAGCCACCCAGGCGCCCTCAACCAAATCTTATAGTAAAAGCCCCTACCGGTTTTTCAAGGGACCACTTAATGATAATTTCACAGGGCATAGCAGAAATTAGGAACATGTGGCTGAGACATCAATTTGGTACCTTCATCCCACCACCCTCAATCTTTTTCTAGATGTTCTAATCATTATTAATAATGCACATTTATTTTTGGCGGGTTGTAGGCTACCTTTGTGGACAAATGAATTTCTATTCTGCTCTTCTTTGTGGAATCTTATTTCACAGACCGTTTTGGGTGTCATTTACTCGTGATTTTTAGTAGCTACGTAATATTCTACCAGGTATTATTGTTCACTAGCTCATGCCTATTCACGGGTATTTAGATTGTTTCCAGTAAGCAGGCTGCGATAGCTGATTTTATGCTTCAACACAGGATGCCCAGAAACTCAATCAAACATTATTCTGGGTGTTTCTGTGAGGGAATCTTTGGATGAAATTAACATTTAAATGGGTGGTCCAGTGCCCTCCATAATGTGGGTGGGCCTCCTCCAATCAATTGAAGATGTGACCAGAACAAAAGACTGACCCTCCCCTAAGAAAGAGACTTTTTCCAGGAGAGACCTCTGGACTTGAACTGGAACATCAACTTCTCCTGTCTGCAGACGCAAATAAAACATTGACTTTTCCTGGACCGCCAGCCCGCTGATCTTCAGACCAGAGCTACACCGCTGTCTCTCTTGCATCTCTGGCTTCACAGCCCACCTTGCAGACCCTGGTACATGCCAGCCTCTCTAATCACGTGGCCAATTCCTTCTAATCATCTCCTTCTACACATACACATTCTATTAGTCCTATTTCTCTGGAAAACCCTCACTAATCCCCAGGTGGTCCCTAGAAGTGGACTCTTTAGGAAGCCAGTAGAATCACATTTGCTACACTTGAGAATCTGAAAACTGTTGTTCTCTTTCTCGGCTAGAAGCATCATGGGGCTGCACTTAACATGCACTGTTCTCTTGCACAAGGAGACATGACACTTTGTGGCTGATCAAACCCATCAGAACTGAGTTTAGGAGTTTTATTTCACAACATAACATTATGTGACTACCCAGTGTTTCCTATTTCCTTGAGCATTCTGCTTCAACTTTGCTTATTCTGACAATTAATTATTAAAATGTAATTGCAGTTTGAAAGTAAAAAGAAATGAAAAAACAATGCTATTCTGAGGTTAAGCGTCACGAAGAAGGAAGAAATGGTTTGTTCTTCAGAAACTTCTAGATATCTAATGATCACGCTGAGTGTGGGGTTTGGTGGGAGAAGAGGCAGATGACACTGGCTAACAATGTAAAGAAACAGGGAATTGAGAGAGACAAGTAACAAAGAGGTACAAAGAGAATAGCAGAGCAAGGGCAAATGCCTTATGGTTCGGCTTTGAACAAGACGAAGACACAACATGGCACTCTGATGGCAAGGAGGAAGCCCAGATCCAGCTTCCAGACATGGGGGCAAGGTGAGGACTTGCCCCCTCTGCTTGGGTCTGAGAAAAGTCATCACAGGTAGAGTGAAGACCACAAATGGCCACAGGCGGGCTTGGAGACTTCCATTTTGGCAAAGCAGAACTGACTCTGATAAGTAAGCTTTTCTTATCTAACACATAATTCTGCAACCTGGAAGCCAACGAGCTGGGTGTGGTCCCTACTAGGGAAGGTTAAAGGAGCTAAGGGGCTGACATGACAGCTGTCTTCGAATATCTGAGGACTCACCATATGGAAGAGAAGATGCACTTCTGGCCAATGGAAAGAATCCACAGAGAAACAGATTTGGGCTCAATGTAAGGGACGTTTTCTAATAATTAAAACTGTCACACAATGGAGTGGGTAAGCTGGGGAATGTTGAGACCCCTACACACTGGAAGTGTTCAGGCTGACAGACCATCTGTCAGAGATGCTATCAAACCAGATGACTCACTTTTAAAAATAACATTTTGTAATAATTATTAGAGTAGAATATGTCCACAGATGACTATTTGAAAAATAAAGTGTTAAGAAGAAAAGAAGCATCCTTTATCCCACCATCCATGGTTGACCACCATTAACAGTTTGACATGTTTCCATTTGGTACCTTCTTCTATACAATAAAAATCTACATAAGTACTTTGTAAGAGTATATCTATCTTACACATCGTATGGTTTTCACAAAATACATATGTACTACACATGGAGTGTGGCTTATTTTCTTTAAATTATGTAAGATTTTTCTGGGTTATTAAATAATCTTCAGAAACATGATTTAATGTTGTGCATGACTTAGTCCTATGAATGAAAGTGTCTGTGTTCTTCATACAAACAATCTCCCACTGAACATCTTCACACACATACTTTATGTGTGGGGGGGGAATCTTAGAAATATTGAGTCAGAAAACATGGACGTTTTTGAGTCTCTTGATACAAAAGAGGCTTCCAGAAAATATATATCAACTTATAATGCCAAAAGTTTATGGGAGCTCTGTTTCCATGACAATCCTGCCAGCAATCAATCATACTATGTTTTAAGATACTTGCCAATTTGATAGCTAAAATTCCACTTCATTTTTTAATAAAATGAATTTCTGTTATTAATAGACTGCATAATTTGTAGCTTTTCCTTATTTATTTGTATTTCTCTCCTCTTTAGCTTCTTAGCTCTTAAATTGAGGTGCCACATTTTTTTTATTGATTTATAAAATCATTTTATATATTTTTGCCCTAATGTGTTGAATATCAAAATATCAAGTATTTGAATCTCTTAATACTTCATCATATTTTGATACATATTTCTGTGTGTATCACTAAAATTTAAGTTTGTTTGCATATTTTCAACATCCAAATACTCTGTATTATTTTTAAATTTCTATCTTTTTGGTCTGTCAAAGACTAGGAGGAGTGAGGCAACATCTCTCACGGTAATTGTAGTTCTTCCTCGTATGTCTGAGAATGTTAATTTCAGATATCATCTTTCCATTAATACACTATTGAATCTCATTG
Organism: Neomonachus schauinslandi; assembly: GCF_002201575.2. Taxonomy (NCBI): domain Eukaryota; kingdom Metazoa; phylum Chordata; class Mammalia; order Carnivora; family Phocidae; genus Neomonachus; species Neomonachus schauinslandi. Next base: position 141,408,444 of record NC_058411.1, read on the forward strand.
AAACTAGAATATATTTTTCCCATATTCTTACAATAAATCTATTTCATAGGAATAATTTGCATGATCATTCACATCAGCCACCAACACCTCCCTTCTCTTAACCACGGAGCATTTTCATATATTGTGTGACTTTTCCCTGTGGGGTTATTCTTAGATTTTAATAATATGGAACAGAGTGTGAGGTCTGCCTGGACAGGGATCACAAACTGTCTCGTTCATCATTATGCTTCTTGCTCCTGAAAAATCACTTAGTGCATAGTCAGGTTTGATAATGGGGATTACTTGTAGTTAGGTCACCTTCACTGCACATTTATATATTACAAAATTATATTTATTTCTGGTTTTTCTACACTAAACTAGCTTTCAAACATTATAAGATGTGTCCATCAATTTGGGCACAAATGAATTTTCCTTGCACCATGAGTAAGTTCTCAAAATACCGTAAGTTAAATATTTCATCTTTTCTCCCATTATTTGTAATGTCATCTTTGCTTTATGTTAAATGTTATACTAAATCTGCTTCAATGATCTGTATGCTTGTTCTTGAGCCAGTGGTCTTTTAATTCTTACAAATTTATAACATCTCTTCATTTTGGATTGGCAAGTAACCCCTCATTATACATTTGATTCAGAACGTTTATTGAAAAGTCTTGACTTTTCTTTTGTATTCATCTGTCCACACAAATGTTAGGTGTTTTTTTGTTTGTTTGTTTGTTTGTTTGTCAAGACAAATTTTGTGAATTTTGATTGATATTGTATTAGAGTTATAGATTTATTTCTTGACGGAACACCGAAAGTCAATAAAGTGATAATTACTGAATTTTGCAGGAAGAAGAACGCTATCTAGACATTATTTCCCACGAAGATCACCTTGCGAGGGTGAGGGAAACTGAGAAACATTCTCAAATATGCAAAAATTCAGAAACAACATCTATGTATGTTTGTTTCAAAAAGCCCTTGAATCTATAGGGAGGGAGCAAAATTAAGGGCTCAAGAATAAATAAGGAAGTCATCATAAACTAGAAGTGATGGTGAGAGTTCAAGCTAGTTCAACAGAGCATAAATCAAAATAGGAGCAAAGCAGATTGTAATGCTGAATGAATATATGTTTTCAAAATAATTCTTGAAATACAGAACCTGCCACATTTGAACTATAACTTATTAGTAATGTTTAGAATTTAAGACTTCAGGTTCTATGAACAAAGACAGAGGGATGGGAGAGGTGCAGGGAAAACAGGAGCATGATCAAGCACCATTCTTAAATAAGAGAAACACAAAATATAGACAAGTCAGCTGAAAGTGTTTTCAAAAATTTTAAATTGATAGTAAATATAATTTTTAAAACACTACCAAAGAAGAGTTCTTCTAGAAGAAGATGGAAACCATATTTAACACACCTGGGAAAAAAACCAACATGGACCCAGATAATAAAAGTCAGTATTAGAATAGATGATGTGCTCCAAAACAGTCAGTGTATCTTAGTTATGAGACTACTTTACATGGGTTAGAGCTCCCTGCTAAAGGACAACTTCTTGCAGATATGATAGAAAAAATATCTAACTATGCACTTTGTAAGAAAGACAGCCAAAACAAAGAGGCAGGGGGAAGTAAAATACAAGGATATGTCAGGATTATTTTAAACAGAGGAACATAAAAGAAATAGACTTGAAACAAAGATGGTCACTTTATATGGATGTGGGTTCATCTACTCCATAAAAGGAAGAAGGAGATGGGTGGACTGAGAGCCTATGGAAACCCCCAGGGGAGACGCAGGGGGATGGAAGAGGCAATGGGGCGCACAAGGGCATCTAGAGACACAGAAGAGGGCTGAGAGGCAGAGGGTTGTCCTGAAGGAGAATTTGGGGACCTCAGACATACCCCTGAGGAAGCCATTGTTCCGGGAGAGAGAAAAACAGCAGCTCAAGCCCAGCACCCCATAAAGGAAGATGATTGCAACCAAGAGAGAGAAACCATAGAGCATTTCAGTGTGGGAAAGGGCAGAGACAGGAAGGTAGGTGACAGAGAGGGTGGGCTAGAATGAAAGCATGGCCAAACTCGCACTCTCCTCTCTTTACCCATCACCCAAACTTTCCTGCCTGAGAGCTTTGCCCCTGGGCACCCACGATCTGCCAAGATACCTGCTATTTTTAGTAAAATAGGAGGAACTCAGGGAGGAAAATGTCAAGCTCTCTCAACCAATCTGCATACCAGAAAGACGATAAACTGTTGAGGTTTTATGGAGAAGAGAAAAGCAGGAGTGTAAAATAAATGTAGAAATTAGTCTTAACTAATGGAGAGTTTTGGTAGCGTGAAATGGAAACACGTGCGTGAAAAAAGGATCAGTTACAAATACTGGATATGAAAAATATAAGAACCGGGATAAAGAACACAATGGATGAACCGAATAGCAAAATCTTTAGGCTGAAGAATGAATTAGTATCTAGAACAGGTGAAGATACTCTCAAAGGCATTAGCAAAGGGTAGAACAACAGAAAAAGCAAGAGAAAAGTTGACAGATGGAGGATGTTGTAGAAATGTCAACATCTGCGTAATAGAATACAGAGAGGAGGGGAAATGTAAGCAAAAGAGAGAATACTTGAAAAATATTTAGGGGCGCCTGGGTGGCTCAGTCGTTAAGCGTCTGCCTTCGGCTCAGGTCATGATCCCAGAGTCCTGGGATCGAGCCCCGCATCGGGCTCCCTGCTCGGCGGGAAGCCTGCTCCTCCCTCTCCCACTCCCCCTGCTTGTGTTCCCTCTCTCGCTGTGTCTCTCTCTGTCAAATAAATAAAATCTTAAAAAAAAAAGAAAAATATTTAAAAGAATTTCTCAAAATTAGAAAAACAATTGAAAAAAAAAACACCCTTTCATTGAAAAAGCTAATAGGGAAGGGAGAACAGTTACAGGTTTAGAAATGTTTAAGAACTCTAACAGCCAAATGTAAGGCTTTGATTTTGTTTGTATCCAAGTTTAAGCAAGTGTTAAAAGACATCTTTCTGATTATTTAGTCAGAAAAATCTAACACAGATTAGATATTAAAGGATATTAAGGAATTAATGAAATATTTTTAAGTGTAATAATAGTATGGTAGGTATGTTAAAAAGATGAGCTCTTTTTACTTAAAAATACTGAATTTATGGGGCGCCTGGCTGGGTCAGTTGGTGGAACGTGCAACTCTTGGGGTTGTGAGTTCAAACCCCACATTGGGTGTGGAGCCTACTTAAAATAAAAAAAAAATGGGGTGCCTGAGTGGCTCAGTCGGTGAAGTGTCTTCAACTCAGGTCATGATCCTGCAGTCTTGGGATCGAGCCCTGCTTTGGGGTCCCTGTTCAGCTGGGAGCCTACTTCTCCCTCTTCCTCTGTCCCTCCCCCTACTCACTCTCTCTCTCGCTCTCCCACTCATGCTCTCTCTCTCTTTCAAATAAATGAAATCTTTAAAAAAAATTTTTTTTAATGTTTTAAAGATACTGAATTTATTATGAATGCAAAGTTATGATGCTTGGGGTCAGATGACATGGCGGTGGGGGGACAAAGTAGGAAGAGTATAAATGAGGTAAAATTGGCTATTTATTGATATTTGTTCAAACCGGGGATGGACATGGGACTTCACTGTAATATTGTCTCTATTTTGTGTATTGGAAACTTCCTATTAGAAATAATTTTTAAAATGAATATAAAAAAAGAAATGACTTGTAGCATGAATACCAGAATGAATAAGAACACACACACACAGACACACACACAGAGACATGTGTACACGCTACCTCACAACTACTCACAATACAGTGAAATTTAAGAAGGTTAAAGTCAAACAAAATTCTGAAGGGTTCATGAGAGAAACAGAAGATCACCTACAAAGGAAGAAAACCAGACTGACTTCATACTTACCAGTAACAGTGTCAGATACCAGAAGACAACGAAATAGTATTTCCAGTTGTGCGATAATGGTAACTTAGAGCTTAGAATCATATATAAGACCAAGATATCTTTTTAATGTAAGGACAAAATGAAGATATTTTTAGACAGGAAAAAGCTTTAGAAAGTTTCCCCAAGACCCTCTTTGAAAGCTCATCGGAAGGAATACATTAATAAAAGGAAAACTAAATTCAAGACCCTGTGAGATGTATGTAAAGAAAGAGTAAGTTTACTCCTGTCCAGATAAATAGTTATCCCACCTCTCCAAGTTAATTATAATAGTTAATCAATAAAATTAAAACAAACACTATGGCTTGGGATTTGAGGTGGGGCAGTAAGCAGAAAAGGGAGAAACCAGAGGGAGATGAGCACTCACTAAAGTATTTTTTTCTTATTTGATGGAAATATTTGAAAAATTTAAAATATTTGAAAAGTATTTATCTATTGGCCAGCCTTAGAAATAGACTGGGAAAAAGTAAGTATGAATTTTAACACATTACGAGAAAGCACCAGAAAGATAGCAATGTGTAACTTTCAAACCAATGGAAAGCAGAAAAAGAATATAAAAAGACAGCGTGATGGCAGAAAAGAGTTTTAATTGACCATGGATTACCATAAATATTTCAAATAAGAGATACTCAGAATTTAAAAAAAACAATGGCATTCCACATCACGTTTTCTTCAATAGGCAGGCTGAGAAAGATAGAAAAAGATTGAAAACAGTAAGATGTGGAAAAAAAATCTCATGCCAGTCTGAACCAAAAGAAAACAAGGGTAATAACTTTAATATGACACAAAAATAATTATAGTCAAAATCATCATAATGAGCAAAAAGGGACAATAAATACTGGGGAAAAAAACACTATACCCTGAAGCAAAAGCACATATCCAATTAACAATATAGTTTCAAAATGTATGTAACAACTGTAGAAATATAGAGGGATATGGAAGCATCAGCAATTGTATACTCAGAAACTGATGGATCAAACAGAGAAGAAAAAAATAAGTAAGTTTACCAAGGATTTAAATAACACAATTAAATAAGCTTGAATGAAAAAGGGGATTTTTAAAATTCCACATATAAAATTCAAAATCCTTCATGTGTGATTAAAAAATACACTAGTAAATTAAGAAAAGAGGACTTCCTTAATATGACGATGGGTATCATCATTCTTTCTCCAAAATAACAATAAACCTCAAACAAGTAACCTACATTAAGCATTATCCTAAATGAGAAAATATTGTGAAAGCATTCCCTTTAAAATGGGAAATTACACAAAGATACCCACTTTTATTGCTTTTTTCTTCCACATCATGATGGCGGGCATAGCCAGTACAGAACCAAAAGAAAAAGAAAAGAAAGACATCCAGCATTAGAAAGGAGATAATACAATTGTCTACACAGAACATCACTCAGAAAACATCTATAAATTATTAGAAATATCAGGAGACTCTTGCAAGGTAGTTAGGTATAAGATCAATATTGAAAATGTAATCGCACCTCTATACAATGGCAACAACAAATGGAAAATGTGATTTATGTAGAACAGTACTTACAGCAGCAACCAAAACCATACAATACTTAGTAACGAATCTAACAAAGTTTATGTAAAGGAAGTGTACATATCAATTATAAAGGTTCACTGAAAGACATTAAGGAGACCTATGTAAATGGAGAAATATCCCATGCTCATGGATTGGAAGACTTCATGTAAAAATCATGTTGAATTTTTATTTAATCTACAAATTTCACACAACTCCAATTAATAGAGTTTCTCATAGAACTCAACAAGATGAGTTCTAAGTAGCCAGACACGTCTGAAAAAGAAGAAGAAGGGGAGAATTGCTTAAGTAGAGATTAGGACTGACGGTGTGGCTGGCATATCTAAAGCAGTGTGTGATTACATGGGGATGATCACATCACCCAGTGGAACAGAATAGCAAGCTCAGAAATGAACCCCCACGTTGTGGGACTTTGATAAATGACAAAGGCAATATAATAAATCACTGGGAAAAGATCCCTTAATAAATTTAGCTGGAAAACATATTTTCCATGGGGGGGAAGAGGTGGGGAGAATTAAGTTGCATGCCTACTTTACATGAGCAACTAAAATCAATTCCAAACGGATTAAAAGCTTAACTGTCGAAAGACGGTGGTAAAATATTAGTAGAAAATATTGATGAGTATCTTTCTGTCCTTGCAATTGGGAAAGATTTCTTGAGCAGGAACAGGAAGGGTTAAGTATAAAAGAGAAGATTGCTGAATTTGGCTGTCTTAAAATCTTAATCTTACAAAAAATGAAAAGATGTTACAGACTGGGAGGAGGTATTGGCCACACACATTTAGAAGAAGCTAGATTGTTCAAACAACTATTGCTGGGGGGGAAACGGTCCGCTTAATGAAGGAAAATAAGTTTGAATTCCTACCACATGATATCTGCAAATTTCAAATGGAGATGGATTAATACAAACTATAGAGACTGAATTTCTTCAAAATGGCAAAGGTCTTTTTAAGCTTCCAAAACCACGAGACTTTAATAAGGCAAAATTTTATATATGACTCCATCAAAATTGAGGATTTCTGCTTAATAAAGGACACCCCAGATAAAGTTAACAGAGAGCTGACCGGGAGGATGTATTTACCTTGAGAGACAAGTGCAAGATACACAGTTAGGAAAGTGGGCAAAGAATATGACAAGACATTTCACAGACAGACCAGGACTGGAAACGCAGCTAGTCTATGAAGCGATGTTCAGGATCGCTGGTAAGGTTATTAGTCAAAGAGGTTGCACATCACAGCTACCAGATTCGTCCCACAAGAAAGTTGAATGCTATCTTTTGTTAGCAGAAATGCTAAGAACAAGAACCTCTCCATACTGGGGAGAGCAATTTGGCCACCTTCTGTGAAGTTCTGCTGCTGCAATAACCCACCAATCACCTTCCTGAATGCGTGCCCTAGAGCAGTGGGCTGACCTAGAGCAGTTTTGTCCCCTAGGAGACATCTAGCAACGTCTGGAGATTTATTCTGGTGTCATGATTAGGAGGATGCTGCTGGCTTCTGGTGGGGAGAGACCAGGGATGCAGCTCAACATCCTACATCGCCCAGGACAGCCCCGCACAACCAAGCACTAACTATCCAGCCCCAAATGGCAGTGGTTACTAGACTGAGAAGCCCTGCCCTCCAGAAGCTCTCCCCCCACTGGATGTGGAGAGGGCTCCTGTGAGGTTGGGTTTATCTATTGGTAAGCCTTAGAAATCACAGTGCTGTTTGTGAGAGTATGGAGCTGGGACACATAAAGACCGAATATGAAATGAAATGAAAAGAAATGTACAGTATGGCAGATGCACCCTACAGCAGGTAGATGTAATAGAAAAAAACACAATATGGATAGATCTTAAAAGACAGTGTTGAAGGGAAAACGGTAGGAACTGAAGTTAGATCCCTAGCATAAGAAGATTTATATAGACTTAAGACACACAGACACAAAGTAACATAATAGTTTGCAGCAATTTATCATTTCAAAAAACATTAGCAGATGCATTAGAGGAAGTAACTGTGGAGAAAGAAGGGGATGGGTGTGGGAGATAGCAAGTAGATTCAAGCAGGTCAACTTAAAGAAAAAAGGATCCTGACTGGAAGGAAGGATGATGAAACCTCCTGTGTGGAGCAATATGGCTGATTTGACTCTCTGAAGCCGAGGCAAAATAAACACATAACCAGTAAATATCTTACAACATATTTTTTACTCTCTAGGGAATATACATTATGTTCAAGTGCCCGTGAAAAGTTTATAAAGAATGGATGATGTATTACGTCAGGAAGAAAACCTCAATACTTTTCAAGAACCAGAATTTATAAAAACCACATTCATGGACATTAAGTTAAGAATTTTAAAAAAAATAGTTGAAATAGAAATCCCATTTGAGGGCGCCTGGGTGGCTCAGTCGTTAAGTGTCTGCCTTCGGCTCAGGTCATGATCCTGGAGTCCTGGGATCGAGCCCCACATTGGGCTCCCTGCTCTGTGGGGAGCCTGCTTCTCCCTCTGCCCTTCATGCTCTCTCTCATGCTTTCTCTCTCAAATAAATAAATAAAATCTTTAAAAAAAAAAAAAAGAAATCCCATTTGCTTGTAAATTCAAAAATGCTCTCAAGCCGGGTCAGAAAGCAAAGGAAAAGCAATTGGGTCAGAAAGCAAAAGAAAAGCAATTACTGACTGCATGGACCAGGAGGAGAGAGCAATTGTGCATCAAAACTTATTACGTGTGCTCAAAGTTTTATTCAGTATAAAATTCATAAGGCCTCTATGGCTTTTATTATTAAGTGAGAAAGAATATAAATATATGATCTAAACATTCACCTCAAAATGTTATTTAAAAACATCAAAATAAACCCGAGGAAAGTAGGAAGAAAGAATCTATGTAACAAATTTAATATGAAAGCATCAGGAAACAGAAAAGAACTGGTTCTTTGAAAATGAAGGAGAGGAAGAAGAAGGAGGAGGAGGAAGGAGGAGGAGGAAGAGAGGGAGGGGGAGGAAGAAAGAGGAGGGAGA
>NC_058411.1:141416917-141437068 GCF_002201575.2 Neomonachus schauinslandi
AGGAGGAGGAGGAAGAGAGGGAGGGGGAGGAAGAAAGAGGAGGGAGAGGAGGAAGGGGGAGGGGAGAGGAGGGAGGAAGCGGGGAGGAAGGAAAGAAAATAGACAAATCCCTGGCAGATTGAGTCTGCAATAACATGAAGAGAAAATCCTTCTCCAACTGGTGCAGCTGGAGGCTAAAGAACGCTCTCCCAATGCTAAGTGGGAAGGGATTGGAAGCTGGGGTGCCCCGTCCAGGGCCCTACGGTGGGAAGGGCATTCTGAGTGAGTGCTCATCAGACCCAGCATGGGGAACCCGCTCTATGCAGTTTCTCTGGGTTTGGTTGGGCCCCCGAGTCAAGCACCAGTCGTGCATGCTTGGTGTCCTGTCCAGTGTCACCTCTCCTCCAAAGTCCCCTTCGGATCTCCTGCTCTGAGCTACTCACTCCCGGGTGATGAGACACCCTCCCCATTCAGCATCCTGCTTTTGTGGTTTTGCTTGTCCTTCTTTCTTTGGGCTCAAGCTATTGTTTCAGAGTGAAATGATCCCCATGCATGTGTCCATGCTGACAGCCTCTCAACCTGACTGGGGGCTGACTCTGGCCCAGTCTCCTCTACCTGCTCCCAGGATTAGAGCCCTACGATCTCAGGAAGGCAACTGGGGTGTTCTTCAGAAGGGCCCCCCAGGCAGTGCCCGGCTGACTCCCTTGCAGACTCCTGCATCTGAATGACATTCTCCCCTGGTGCTGAGTGCCAGGGCGAGGTTCCCTTCATTGGTACAGGCCTGTGATCACCTCCAGCAGGGTCTGGGAGGGGCGGGCGAAATTAGATGCTGCCCATCCAGTCACCTGCATCCTCTCAGGTTCTTTTGCTTTTCCATAAAGCAGCCTGCATCCTGTGCTCCTGGGGAGGCCAAAGCATACATCCTCCTACATCTTCTTGCATCCAGTTTTTTTCGTATTCATAGCAGATATATGTTCAAGGATAAAGGGGAAAAATACCATCAATTTTCTTTAAAAATAATAATTTACCTATGTAACCACCTAAATAGTGCATCCTTATTGTAAAGAGCCAACAACAGAGAGATATTGAGAGAAAAGAGTGTAACCTTCCTCCAGCTCCTCCAATGTCATCCACTCTCTTCTCTCACCTGAAGATAACAAATGTGAACAATTTGGAATATGTTTTCATGGTTTCCTCTCTCTCTGATCATACATACGGTCGGTGGATGTTAAATGTTTAAACGCACATGACTTCATCTTTGTGGACTGACAAAAAACCACAGCTCCCCATCTGGTGGCCTTTTGTTTCACAGCTACTTTTGGTGGTCAAGCAGTGAGTAAAGGCCCAAAGGAACATGTGGCCTAATCACCAACTGAGTCACTGGACCAGGGCTCATCCTTCTTTGGTTTTAGTATAGAATTTCCATTTAGCAAGCAGAACTGGCTGGACCGGTGGCTCAGAATGCTTGGTCTAGAAAACAGATCAAGTCAGAAGGCTCTGAGTAAAACCCGCTACACTATTAACATCTCCCCCGAATTAAGAGATAAACTTTTCATAAGATGCTAGTAAGTGACCTCTGGTTTCTAAATGCTGTGACATCATAAGCAAAATATCCACTGTGAAAAAATTGTCATGTGTTGAACATTTACAGCATGAGTGTGAATGACCCCTGGGCACCCCCCCCCTCCCCGTCAACCCCTGGGAGAAACAGAGGGAGGGATGTGACCTTCAATCAAGTGGGAGTGGGTCAAGTACAATCTGATTACAAGGACCAGAGTTCCCAGGGAGTCTTCACTCCTGTTATTCTGGTCATTGCAGTCTGAGCGCTCCAATTCAGGCCTGATATTTGCTGAGGCTCACTCATTCCCCATGGCATGAAGCCAGAGTCCAGAAAGATGGCTTCGCTCCATGCTAGTTGGGACAAGCACAAATATTTGCAAGGCCCTGTGTATGCCGTTTTCTTGCACATGAAATGGATGTGAGCTTGTGAGGTTTGGAAATGTCAATGAATAGAATTGTCTGATCACCCAAAGGACTTGCTTCGTGGGCGTGTTTCAAAGTGGAGAGGTGCAATGTGACTTATCAGCCAAGGGAGTGTCCATGGCAACCAGCTCCTGGTTTCCTTGGAGACCTTGTGCTTTGGCGGGAAGCCAGGGCAAGAAGCGCATTGGAATGGAGTCGGGGAAAGAACAATGGCCCCACCTTTGCACAGGGAACCATTGCTCCAGACGCAGATTTCACACTGTAAATGGACGTGAGACTCTGAGGATAGAACACATGTGACAAACACATCCAAATTGAGGATTCTGAAAAAGAGAGTCTTAGGAGAGAATCAGTCCTGGCCCTAATCTCAACTGAGCCAAGGAAGCTATGTGCTTAAGCCCTTTAAGCAATTCCTCCAAAGATCACCATTTACCAGCTAAACAAATAAAAATGTTTCCAAAAAATAAAGACAGGAAATATGAACACAAAATTAGAGAGCCCCAACGAAATGAGCATAATAACTTTGACATTGAAGCTTATAGATTCCACTAGGTCTCCCTCCTTTTAAGGAAGGCACCTATTTACACTCTTGTGTCTCTCTTATTTCTCTTGTTTTTACCTTTGCTAACTCCCATACTCAGGGAACAAAAAGAGGAGGGACAGATTGAGACGTGAGATATTAGAATAGTTGACGAGGCTCTGGGGAATATGCAGGGAAATCCCAGATGAGAATTGAACAGCAGTGTGTGGTTGGCCTGGATATGCACTGCACCCCATTATTCTCACGACTAGTATTGGTGCTAAACTGAGACAGTGTTTATACCATGCAAACGTTCCAGGAGACCCATGGCCAAATCCCTTTTCATAGGCCTGCAGCCCCATTGACATTCATTGTATATTCTGTGACACTGTGTGTGTGTCGGGGGTGGGGGAGTTTCCTCTCGGGGGGAAAAGAGAAGAAAACAAATTCTGGCTGTTAGCTATTATTCTCAACTTGAGACCCATAAGATCTGTGTGCATTGTTCTCAGAAAGATCAATTTTACATTTTAGGAACAAATGGACGTGAAGCAGCTTAAAATGTTTCTGGAAGGAAACTGCTCAAAATCTGTACCAGCCTGCTCTTTACAGCAGCTACGAGAGAAGAGAGAAAGATCTGCCCAGTATGTCACTTCAACTGAGGGCATAATGTTCTGGCTGAATGGTATCACAGTCCATCATTTTTGCCTTCAGAGGAGCATTAGGAGGGAAAGAACCCTTTCTCCTATTTGAATTAAGATGACTTAAGTCCTGCATCCCACACACAAAAAGAGGAGGTTTTAGCTCTGCTCAGAGAGAGGAACTAAGAATCAATTTCAAAAGCAGAGGGCTGAATTCTCAGGCAGAGAGTATTTGACTATTCTTACACACTGTAAGGGGTGTGTGCATGTGTGTGTTGTCTATTGAAAATAAATGCGAAGTTGTATAACCATTTGATGGGTCTCTAAGCTTCTTGGCGTCTTGAAATTTTGCCTTGTTGCTCATTAAAATAGTCAACTATGTCTAGTCCTACCGAAGGAAGTCCCCTCTGATTTTGTCAGGCACCTAAATATAATAAAGCATTCATAGAGGAGGGCAATATTCCAAATTTTCTCTTGGTTAACCAAACACGTGAAAGATTAGGTTCCTAGTGTTTTAGGCTATGGCTTTAAACCACCCAGGTGAATACTCCATAGTTCAAGCCTGCTTCAGTGGGATGCTGTTCAATGTTAACAGTCAGCTCCCTCAGGGGAACAATGCCCTGATTTGTAGCATTTAACAATTTCCATGGTATAAACTTCCACCATGGCTGATTTTAAGCTACTGAGGGTTTAACAAATGGCTTGCAAAATTCCTGAAAATATGACATTCAACTTTCGCAAACTGGCATGATGTGGCTCCATCATACCACCACAAATGGGTTTCCCAATGATTGCCCAAGTCACGGCAGTATATTCTCATTGCAGACAAATTAACTAAATGCAATGAGCAATAAATACCTCTTAGAGCTGGAATTTAAGTCCAAAATTTAAATAACCTTTTGTAGAACTGGATTCCACAAAAGGTCCAAAGTTTGTGAAGAGCCATTCTATTTTCGTTAACTTTTCTTTTTCATCAAGAAGGAAATAGAATGCTCATTATAAAACAATTGGAAAATGCAGAAAATAATGTTCTCTGGAAGCCCACAGCAATGTCCCTTGGGAACCAATGTGAAAGTCACTAACAGGGACTGAGAAATGACCCAGAAATGGAAAATCTGATGCACATTTTCTGATCTGTTCCATACATTGTGAATTGGTCACCCTGACCCTTCTTGTCTTGGAGTATTACTTTGCCTGTATTATTGTCATACAAACCTTTGTGCCTCACAGAATGTATGTGAATCCTGGTTCTGCATGACCAGGATGAAAGGTCAGGTATAACAAGGTATGACCCTATCCTGGCCTCATCATTTTTATGGTTACCCATTTGATAAACAAAGGAGTTCCTGTAGCTGATGAACAATGAAATTGGTAACATACAGATTTAGGTTCAAATCACTTTTTGTATGATTATGCAAATTAATATCTAAGATATTCATCATTCATGTATTCAATTTTTTTTTTAAGTTTTGGAGATAAAATGATTGTCAAAACACAGTCTCTGTCCACATGGAATTTAGACACCAGTGGAGAAAGGAGACAGCATATAATTTCCCACAAATACATCATTTTGAATTCTACCAAATGCCACAGTTGAAAAAGGACAGAGTATCAGGGTACACAGAGGTGATGCTTGACTTGAGATATGAAAGATGCATGGGAATGTAATTAGGAGAAGGGGAAGAAAGGGAAGAATACCCCAGGCAGAGAGTACTGCTTATGCAAGGACCCTGAGGCAGAAAAGCGCATGGAGCCACTCCAGAACCAGCCGTTGGCTAATGTGGTTGGAGACTGAGCACCTCAGGGAGAGCAGAGCAGGTGGCACGCAGAGGTGGAGGCAGGCCCCAGGTCATGAGGGTCTTGAAACAAAAGCCTCAGAAGTAAAAAGTGAGTTAATTTTAATCATAGAGCTCATGCATTACATATTTCAGCCACAAAAGAACTGCTATGTGGAGCAGAAGGTAGGACAGAAGGGAGTTAAATTCTGCTTTAATACTTCACTTTTAGAGGAGGATCAATAGGTACTAATTAATTTTTGACATTAATTGAAAAGTGGTTTTTAAAAATATTGAATTACCAGTGATAACCACTTACTTCAAAATAGAAATAAAATGTGTAATTTTCAAATGTGCAAGAAGAAAAGAGGAATTTATCAAGAAAAATGATATGAAAACAAATAAACTAGAAAGCAGCCATTCTTGTCTTCTGACTTAAGCTGTTGTATCTTTAAATAGAATATCACCTATTGGGCTGACATTTTTCAAATTAAATATTATAGAAATGTATTTCTAATCTTGGCTTCAAATTTAGGGAGAGGTTAAATTTTATTAAATACTTTTTTGTCAATTGCTATTTTTCTATGACCTACCAATGTTATTGAATGTGTTAATAAATTTTATGACATCAAATTAACCTTTCGTTCCTGAAATAAAACCTACTGGTGATTTTTTTACATAGTTTCTGATATGACTGAAAATACTTACCATTTTACTGAAGAAGCTAGCCAAGATAATAAATAAAAAATAAATCAAAGACATGTTATTAATATGGGTCATTGGAGTATGTATTTGGCTTAAAAAGCCAAAATGACCAACTAAGAAAAGTCGTTGTACTAAAAAACAAATTAAATTGTTCTAGAAAGAAAAAAGATAATAAAGTTCATCTGGTATAATGCTTATGCAAGAATGCCTCTCCGTGTCTGTCTCTGTCTCTCTCTCAGCGTGGGATGGACTTGATCTATTGGATTTTTAAATAAGTTTAGAAACAATTGAGTAATCACATATTCACACAAGTTAGCTCTGGACTTCAACTCAATCACTAAAACAAATCTCAAGTGGTTTAGAGGTAAATGTTAAAATGGAACCACAAATGAATGAGAAGAAAATATAAGCCCATGTATATATGTGAAAGGCTTTCTATTGACATAAGTATCAGAAAGCATTTCAGAAAAACTGATTGACTTAATTTGATTATATAAAACCAAAAACTTGCATATATTTAAAAAATGTAACGTACACTATTGAAGAGCAGAAAAAAATTGAGGGAGATATTACAAACAGGCAATGAGTGCATATCCAGGCCCAGGAAGCCCAAAGAGTTCCAAAAAAAGATGAACCCAAAGAGATCCACACCAAGACACATTATAATTAAAAGGGTAAAAGTTAAGGATAAAGAGAAAATCTTAAAAGCAACAAGAGAAAAACAACTTGTTATGTACAAGGGAACTCCCATAAGGCTATTGGCAGAGTTTTCAGCAGAAACATTACAATCCAGAAGAGAGTGGCATGAAATATTCCAAGTGATGAAAAAAAAAAAAAAAAAAACTTCCAACCAAGAATTTTCTACCCAGCATGGTTATTTTGAGAATTGAAGATGTTTGATAAAGAGCTTCCCGGATAAGCAAAAATTAAAAAGCAATCTCATTTACAATTGTATCAAAAAAATTAAAATATCTGGGAATAAATTTAGCCATGGAGATGAAAGACCTGTACTCTAAACACCATAAGACACTGATGAAAGAAATTGAGGAAGACACAAATAATGGAGAGAGATTCTGTGCTCATAGATTTGAAGAATTAATATTATTAAAATACCCATACTACCCAAAGCAATCTCTAGATTCAATGCAATACTATCAAGTTCCAATGACATACTCCACAGAAGTAGAACAAATAATTCTAAAATTTGTATAGAACCACAAAAGATCCCACATAGCCAAAGCAATCTTAAGAAAGAACAGAGCTGGAGGTATCATGGTCCCTGATTTCAAACTATACTACAAAGCGATAGTAATCAAAATAGTATGGTATCAGTGCAAAAACAGACACATAGATCAATGGGAAAAAATTCAGAGCACAGAGATGAACCTGCACATATATGGATGATTAATGTGTGACAAAGGAGCCAAGAACATGCAATGGAAGAAGAAAAATCTCTTTAATAAATGGTGTTGGAAAAATTGGACAGCCACACACAAAAGGATACACCTAGAATATGATCTTACACCATACACAAAAATTAATTCAAAATGGATTAAACACTTGGAAGTAAGATCTGAAACCATAAACTTCCTAAAAGAAAATAAAGGTGGTAAGCTCCTCAACATCAGTCTCAGTGATGTCTTTGTGGATCTGACTCCAAAGGCAAGAGCGACACAAGCAAAAATAAACAAGTGGGACTACATCAAACTAAAGAGCCTCTGTATCACAAGGGAAACCATTGTCAGAATGCAAAGGCAACCTACTGAATGGGAGAAGATATATACACAAACCATATATCTGATAAGGGGGTTAATATCCAAAACATATAAAGAACACCTTGAACTCAACAGTAAAAAGACAAACAACCTGATTAAAAAGTGGACAGAGGATCTGAAGACACATTTCTCCAAAGAAGATGTACAGGCAGATGAAAAAATGTTCCGTATCACTCATCACCAGGCAAATGTATATCAAAACCACAATGAGATGTCACGTCACACCTGTTAGGATGGCTAGTATCAAAAAGTCAAGAAACAACAGGTGAGTGTAGATAGAGTGAAGTAGAGGTCCGAGGACTGAGCCCTGAAGCACTGCCTTATTGGAGGTCAGGAAATGAAGAATAAGGTAGGACAGGAACTCCCAAGCCAAATGAGGACAGTATATCAAGAGGAGGGCATGATTATTGTGTCTAATTCTGCTGATAAGCCAAAAAGAGAGGGGCCAAGAAGTGACCCTGGTAAAGTGTGGATGTGATCAGTGACCTTGACTGGAACAGTTAGGTGTTGCTGATCAGAAGACTCCGAATATTGACACCATTAAAGTGAAAGTGATTATTCCAAGTCTGTGGTTCTCAAAGTGGGGTCCCAGCATCAGCTTCACCAAAGACCACATTAGAAACACAGATTGCCAGGCTCCATCCATATCAATGAATCAGAAACTCTGGGGCGTGAGGTCCAGCACTCTGTGTTTGAACAAGCCCAACAGGCAACTCTGACTTTGACCCAGGCAGGGTCAAGTTCGAGAACCATCACTTTTAGGGGATGGGATGATTACAGATTTTCATTTTCTTCTATTTTCCTATTCACCATATATTTTTGCCTTGTGTATAAATTACCCATCATAATACACTCCACTTTTAAAGGGCCTTTATCTGGGTTGAAATTGCCAAAAGGTACCACTGAAATATTGATATGTTCTTTATAGATGAGCTAAGTTATCGCAAACAGTGAATTTCATATTTCATAAAAGTACTCCCATGAGGGCTGAAAGCCTTTATTCAGATCACTGCATACATGTTCTAGAATTCACCCTTCTGTCGGCGGCACACGAATATTGTTCTGCTAAATAGGGACAGGTGTATCTGACACGCTTGAAGCCATTAGCAGAAAAGGCAAACCATTTCTAAGTGCCTTTGTTGTCTTCTACATGTCAGTGTTGACTATCACTAGGCAATCTGTGTTGCTAAGGCTGAGGAGTGAGAGAGGTTTGCAATGCTGTGCTCTTTCCATTGAGATCAGGGGCAGAGTGCAGGCCTTTCAGATTTTGGGTGCTATTCCACATTTTGGTTTTGTAGTTCATTCATCTTGAACTTCTAAAAAGCCATCCAGAAGCTCTGAATTTTATTACATAAACCATACGGGTATGTTAGAACTCCAAGACATCATTTCTGGGCCTCCTTCCAGCTTCCCCACTCCCAAAGAGAAATAATGAAGAAATAGCTTTAGTTTTAGCAAAACTAAAAACATTTGTTTTTCTCCACCAGGAAAAAAAAAAAGGATTTGGGTTCAGATTCTTCTTTTGTAAGGTTTTACTATGAGTTAGGATTATATCTGACTGTAACAAGGAAAAAAAATAAGCAAAACTGATGTGTCCTTAACAAGGTAACAGGTTCTTTCTCATATAAACTGGAGAGAAACTGTCCAGGGCTCAGTGGTATCTCTTGAAGCAGGAGCCCAGCCTTCTTTCTTGTGTCCTACTGGGCATGGTCTCCTGCCCCAGGACCTCCTCGTAGTCCCAAATGCCTACTGTGATTCCAGTAAATAATAGAAATTTAAGGATGCTTCTCAAGGTCATTTACACGATTTCCACTTAGATCCCATTGGCAGACGTCATGCACGGGCCCCATGTAGCTGCCAGAGAGCCTGGGAAATCTCACCTTCATTGAGGGTGGCCACAAGCCCAGCTTAAGCTGGGGGTGAGGGTCCATGGCTGTAGGAGAAGGAGAAACAGATCTCAGGGGATACCGAGTAGTCTCTGCCATAATAGCCATTTAACTCTTCATTACAGATAGAAATATTCAGGAAAAATGCTTATTACTTCAGTTCAGGCAGTAGAGTATGGTAAAAGCCTTCCTGGACTGAAA
This sequence comes from Neomonachus schauinslandi, assembly GCF_002201575.2. Lineage (NCBI taxonomy): Eukaryota > Metazoa > Chordata > Mammalia > Carnivora > Phocidae > Neomonachus > Neomonachus schauinslandi. The sequence goes on from NC_058411.1 coordinate 141,426,380, forward strand.
GTCAACAGAACAGAGTGTAGTAAGACCACTTGTAACGAGGTTGTGTGAGCCTGGGGGATTATAGGAGAGTTCTATAAATCCATGCAAGCGGTACTGTGCTTGGAGACAGAAAACTTGGATTTGAATTCTGGCTCTGCAGCTCACAGATGCGTGACTTTAGTGTCCTCATGTGTAAAGTAGAAATAACAACACCTAACTCACATAATTGGTGGCAGGATTAGATAATGGGTGTATGTCGGGCACACAACTGTGATTTAATCAATATTAGTTTCCTTAGCTTCTTGAGCTCCTAGTTTATCACTGGTGAGGTTCTTACATTGCATGAAGAGTTATAAATCACCACAGAAATATAAAACATTTATATAATAAATGTGAAAAGTGCTTATAAAGAAAACCTAGAAGGTAAGGGATCTCCAATAAAATCAAACCCAAATGGGAGACGGACAGTGAAGGTAGACCTTGGCATACCTCTGTTTTCCTTCTTAAGAAGAAACATCCATCCCATTACTACTGACACATGAGCAGAACCTCCAGTTAATGTTTTTAGTTCTCTCTAGTCATTTTCTTCAAGTAAGTAAGACATCATTCCCAGCCTAATGACAAAATTGAGGAGAATCCATGATGGAAACAGAAGACCGTGCATGTATATTGCCGTCCAAAGGCTACAACAGATCAGGAGAAAGACTAGTCCCAGTCGTGTGTATGAGTGGAAAACCCACCAGATTAGGAAAACATCTCAGGTTATTTAAACAGTCGGGTTCTTCATTTGTTACATCAGCTAAAATAAAAGTACCCTATACTTGTGAAGAATTTTATTTGGAACTTTCACATAATAATACAGCTGACCATTGAACAACATGGGGGTTGGGGTGGCAACCTTCCACGCAGTCCAAAATCCACATATAACTTTTGACTCCGCAAAACCTCGCCTGCTAATAGCCTCCTGTTCATAGGCCGCCTTACCAAAACACGAACAGGCAATTAGCACATATTTTGTATGTTATCTGTATTACATGCTGTATTCTTACAATAAAATAAGCTAGAGAAAAGAAAATGTTATCAAGAATATCATAAAGAGGAGAAAATATGGTAACAGTACTAGACAGTATTTATTGAAGAAAATCTGTGTATACGTGGACCCATGCCGTTCAGACCCATTTGCTCAAGGGTCAACTGTATTTATCCACTCAACCTCAGAGATGTATGGAATAGGGTCATGTGATGAAACTACTTTGAAAAATATGTATCATTTTCCACAAACAAGAGGATTAGAGGCTTGAAAAATCCTCTTGTTTGTAAAACACTTAAAATTTGGAAGAAAACTATAGCGTCCCCAGAAGTGGACTATTGGAATAGAAAAGATAAATATAAGGGTGCCTGGCTGGCTCAGTCAGTAAATCATGTGACTCTTGATCTCGGGGTGGTGAGTTCAAGCCCCATGTTGGGTATGGAGCCTACTTAATAAAAAAAAAGTCTATAAAAAAAGAAAAGAGAAATACACTGACAATTTTAAGCAAAAAGAGAGCATTGAATATATAGGGAAAAATTTTAAACTCTACAACTAGCTAGTTTTATTGACAACCTCTCTTAAATATTTAAGGACTAGTTATTTATGAACTTATATAAACTATTCCAGAAAATAGAAAAGAAGGAACATCCCTCAACTGGTTTTTGAGCCTAGCCTAACCAAAACCTGAGAAGGATAGAATGAAAAAGGAAAATCACAGGCCCACCTCCTTCATAAATACAGATACAAAAGTCCTCAATAAAGTATTACCAAACCAGATCCACCGACATATTAAAAAAAATAGAGTGTTGACATATTGGGTTTATTCCAGCAATGCAAGGTGGGATTAACATAAAAAAATATCTAATTGAACATACTGACATTAAAAGATCTATTTTAAGGTAGCGATGTAATTCACTATCTTAGGAAATGTAATTCACTTCTTAGAGGAAAAGAGAAACACCATATGATCATTTCAACTAATGCAAGAAAAAAAAGCATTCAATAAAATTGAACATCGAGTCCAGACTTAAAATGTGTTAAAACACACACACACACACACAACAATTTAGGAATAGAGTGAAATTTCTTTATCTCCATAAAAGAGTATGTGAAAAAAAAAACCTATAGTAAATGTTACTATTAATGGAAATACTTAAAACATGTTCCTTAAAATCAGGGAAAAATAAAAATGCCCATCACCATTTCTACTCAAAAAATGTACAGGCCACACAGTAAGAAAAGAGGACAAAGATTAGAAACAAAGAAAATAAACAATCATTATAAACAAATGATATACAATTATCTCATAAAAAGCCCATTGGAATCTTTAGATTATTTCCCATTATAAAAAAAGATGTAAAAATGCAACTACATTAAAATTTAAAACTCTTTTAAGCAAAGACATCATAAGATTAATTTTTTAGGTTACAAATAGGGAGCAGATGCTCACAAAATGTGTGACAGAAAATTGGTTAAGTTTGGGAATGAGATAATAAATTGAGAAGAAAAAGGTAATTTTAGAACTGAGCAAGTGACACAATCAGAATTTTACAAAAGAAGAAGCATGAATGGCCAATAAATACATGAAAAGATGCTCCATTTTATCAGTAGTCAAGGATATGCAGGTTAAAATCACAATAAGACATTGTTTCACACCAAATAAATTGACCAAAATCTTCAGATTAGAAGACACCAACAGGAACCACCAGGCTCAGGCCCTGGAGGAGGCTCCATGAGTTTGAAAACTAGTTTGGTGTTGTCTAGTGAGGTTGATGGTGAATATTCTGTGACCTGGCAGTTCCTCTCTCTAGATCACATTTCCCTGGTAAGGCCTTCCACATCCCCAGGAGACACAGTTAAGAATGTGTGATGGCTAATTTCATGTGTCAGCATCACTAGGCTGAGGGATGTCCAGACTGCTGGTAGAACCTATTTCTGGGTGTGTCTGTGAAGGTGTTTCCAGAAGAGGTTGCATTTAAATCGGTAAACTGAGTAAAGAAGAGGGTGCTCACCCAGGTTGGTGAACATTAGCCAATCTGTTGAGCCTGACGAGAACAAAAAGGCAGAGGAAGAGCGAGTTTGCTCTCTCTGCTCGAGCTGGGACATTTACCTTCTCCTGCCCATGGACGTTGACACTCTGAGTTCTTTCAGACTTGGCTGTGACTTACACCATCTGGTCCCCTGGTGCCTGGGCCTTTGGACTCAGACTGAACTACACCATCAGCTTTCCTGGTCCTCTGGCTGTTACAAAGTAGGTCATGGGAATTCTCAGTCTGCATAATTGCATGAGCCAATTCCTATAATAAATCTATCTCAGGGTGCCTGGGTGGCTCAGTCGCTAAGCATCTGCCTTCAGCTCAGGTCATGATCCCGGGGTCCTGGGATCGAGCCCCGCGTCGTGCTCCCCACTCAGCAGGGAGCCTGCTTCTCCCTCTCTCACTCCCCCTGCTTGTGTTCCTTCTCTCGCTGTCTCTCTCTCTGTCAAATAAATACATAAAATCTTTAAAAAAAATCTCTATCTCTGTCTCTCTCTATATATACATACACATATGAGTAGAAAGAATATATACATATATATAGAAGGAACACATATATACATATATATTGTATTCTGTTCTGTTTGGCTATGTTTCTCTGGAGAACCCTGACTAATACATAATGTCATCTTGGTGTTTTTATTGTAGCAAAAACAAATGGGCATAATCTTAATATTTGAGAGGAAAAATGGATAAATAAATTTGGGTCTACTCAGAGAATGGAACAGAGCAGTGAATATAGAGGAATTTCAGCTGCATGGACCAAAATGGATTATGCTGTCAAAGTGGGGAAAGGAAATCACAGAAGAACCTACACCACATGTACCATATTTGGGTGTATGAGAGCATCTTTATAGAGCTCACAATCATGCAAAACTAAAATATACCGTTGATCCATATAAACCTGCATGTGAAGATTTAAAGAAAGGTAAAGGAATTATAAACACAAGGTTCGATCAGAGGTGAATTCTGGGGGTTAGAGCAATAAGGATACATAAGGACCTCAAAAATAGCAGTAATGTTCTAATTACTTAGCTGTATGGGTGTTCATGTGCCCTTTAGACTTTTTGCACATATATACGTATGCTTTGATTTACAGAATATTTCCTTAAAAAGGGGGGGGGGGACATAATATAGATTGAGCTGAATGCAGACAGCTGCTTTGTCTGCATAACCAGTCCTTCCCAGGAACTGTTTTAAAATCCAACTCAATCTTACCTGAATCTCACCTATTGTGTTTGGTGCTACACCCCCTCCTTCATGAAGCATTTCCCAGAGAGAGCCCTTGTGTTTTTGGACAGCCTGGTGTATGATGATAACAAGACAATTATCTTCATGCTGCTTCTTTTCTATGAAAATGCTCCAATCTGATTCTCCTGGCGTCAGCTGCTCCATGGAGCCAGACAACCCGCTTCGAAGGCATTCCTTTCATTTGCAGAAGCATCTCCAAGCACCAGTGACAGGATTCAGCACCTACCCCACCCCCAAGTCTCTCACGCAGCTGCTCCCAGATCGTTCTCAACTCTTCACGCTCAGATCAGACCCCAAAACAGAATTCTCCCAGACCAACTCAGTAATCACCTTAGTCCTTCCACTCTACCTCAACGTTTCCTTTTCAATCAAGCAATTCTCCCCTGCCCCCCACCCCATTGTAACTCGAAACAGAGTAAACCAATCTCCTTCCTGGTGATTACTCAGCTCTGTCTACCCGTTTCCCAGATTCTGCTCAGCCCAAGCATAGAAACTGGGCCAGCACCCAGACTACCTCCTAGAAATTGATGAAAAGTTCATTACCTGCAAAAATAGCCTTTTCTTGGGGCACCTGGGTGGCTCAGTCGGTTAAGCATCTGCCTTCAGCTCAGGTCACGATCTCAACGTCCTGAGATTGAGCCCCGCATCGGGCTCCCCACTGCTTGAGGAGTCTGCTTCTCCCTCTGCTTCTCCCCTGTTTGTGCTCTCGCTTCTGCTCACTCTCTCTCTGTCCAATGAATGAATAAAATCTTTTAAAAAAATAGAATTTTCTTTATCAGAATTGTTTAATAGAATGTTCTTTTAGGAAAAAGTTTAAAACATCTATAATTTAATAACTTTCTCCCATCTCAACCATATCCATGTCCTTTTGGGTGAAAGCACCTTCGTGGGATGGTGTTAAGACTACGGCCTTTAGAATCTGGCCACCTGGGGTTAAATCCCAGGTTGGATAAATTATTTAATAAGCCGGCACCTCATTTTCCTCTTCTGTTGCCTTGCAGTATAAATACCTACTTACCAGGCTGTTGTGAGATTAAATATGGCAGGGGTCATGGCACATCTTGTGGAAGGTATTGACCCTTGGAAAGCACTCAGTCACCAGTGCTTTAATTATATATTCAATACTCTGCAAGAAGCAGCAAGGGGAGAGGAAAAGGATGGAAGCAAGAGTCAATCATAGGAAAACTAATTGCAGTAGCTGAGACACAGGGAGGCATGATCTGTAGCCTGCCTAGATTCATTCATTCACTCACTCACTCATTCCGTATCCTTCAATTACTTCAATTGGAACAGAATGAACCTCTCTGGCTTTAAAAGTAATTAGAACCCTGTTTTCTGCATCCTTGTTTGTCCCCTCCTCCCCCAATCAGTAGCTCTGAAATAGGACTGTGCCCACAAGGGAATGGGCAGCTGGAGCTCTGCTGTATGGCCACAGTAACATCCCGAAGGCCGTACAATTCTTCATTCACGCTCATCTGCGCTTCTCTTCTACATCCGTTCCCAGGTGGCCACGTCCAGGACACAGCTGGGCAGGGAGCGAAGGAAGACTAGCAAGAGTTTCTTATACCCTGGAAGGAGCAGTCCCCACAGCAGCGTGCAGAAGGGGAAGGAGGAGAGGGGGAAAGAACTGTAACAATGCAAAACCAAAACCAAATGCAATCCCTATGATCCCAGGCTTCACGCACGGGTTTGTCCAAATGTGTCCTTGTAACCGCACTGTGAACATCAACGGTCTGGTCATCTACTCGTGGATGAGAGAGAAGTTGAGTCTTTCTCCAGGAATCACGGCCCGTTTGACTCACTGAGAGGTTTGGAGCCTTGTAGGTTGGTGGTTAAGAGGACAGGGCTGGAGCAGACAGTCTGGCTTTGAACCCTTATTCTGCCCCTACTGGCTGTGAAAGCTTGAGAAAGGGAGTTAGGTTCTCTGCCTCAGTTTCTTCATCTATAAAATGGGGTAATAATGGTATGGCTACTGCACAGGATTATCACCAGCAGTAAATGGGCTCATAGAGGAAGGTACTCAGGACAGAGTGAACATGAGGTCAGTGCTAACTGGTATTATTATTAGGGGTCAGAGGAGGAGGCAGTTCTCATTTATAATCAGAGCACCTGGCCTCAGTTCTGCCCTTTCGTCCTGACGCGGCTCTGGCCCCCCTTTCAACCCCATGCGGCTCTCAATTGTCACCCAGATGTGACCAGCCTCCCTGGACCTATGCGCACACCACCTCCCGTATCTCCCCAATGTTGGGGGCAGACGGCTGAGGGCCAGAGAAGAGGGGCACAGGTTAGAAGGAGGGCTCCCCGGGCAGCAGCAGGGGACCTGCGCAGGGCCACGGGCCTCGGGGCTCTATCTGGAGAGGGATTTCCACCGGAGCCCAGTAATCAGAGAGGGAGGGGGCCCACACAGCTGTGTTGACTGGGGGTGTGCAGACATGGGGAATGACGGGCCTGAGACAGTGCAGAACAGAACAACTAGACGCAGCGGCAGGAAACACAGCACGTGCCTGCAGAATGGGGGTGAGGAGTCCTGCTTGCCCTGACAGGAAGCACCTGTGCTGGGGGAAAAGAAAAAATCTACAAAAGGAATTCCTCATAAGGAAGATCCTGAAAACATGATTTTTAAAGTGTTTGATAATTACGAGAAAGTTTGGCAAGTTTCCCTGTAGAAAACATGTTACATGAAAAGGAACAAAAATTAGGAATATATAGCTACAAGACTGAACGCCTGCAAACAATAGAGCAATATCCTGAGACTTGAGGGAGAGAGGAAAACTCTAAGTAAGGACCTCCAGTTTTTCACCAGGCCCGCTCGCCTTCGCCGAAGAGAAAGAGATTCTTAAATACACAATACCTTGAAAAGACCTTGCTCACGTACCCTCTTGTGAAAATTAGACTTGAAACTCAAATCAGTTAGCTGAGCTACCAATAAAAATGTAAAACCTAAGGAATGTGGGGTGGGGGGGGACTGGAAGTGTAGACTGACCTGCAGGGCTTTTTCATTCAGGAATACTAGATTTGTTTTTTGTTTTAAAGAATTAGTTATTCCTAACAAAAACAATAGCAAATGTAGCACAGTTGGAATAATTCTAGGAAAACTATTTTTTAAAAACCCAGCAATGCGACAGAGAGCTACTAGAATGCTGGTTCTCTCTCTCTGTATATATAACATATTAAGTAGCCCATTGTATATATTATATGTATATATAACATATTAATTAGCTATGTCGTTTTGAAAGAAATAGAAGCTAATGCAAATCATGGCAGATATTCACCTTCATCTTTCAACGAGTACTTACCGATATCCCTTGTACTTAAAAATCAGTAGGTGCATTTTGCTTTCAACTAGATAAAATTACAGTAACACACACACACACAAATGTTTACTGAGGAAAGTGGGAACCTGGGTGATTTGTTATTTTTTCTTTACGATCTTTATCTCCCCCCCAAATTTTCGGCCCTAAACTAATACATATTACAGCGAATAGTACATATGACATTGGTGGTCATAAAAATGATATTAAAATCAATAGACGCAATCAGAGATATACCATCTGACTACCACCATGTGAACAATGTACTAAAAATGTCCTGAAATTAGATGTGACCACAGCTTAGCCGCCGTTCCTTCTGGGTTGTGGCACTACGGGGGGTTGTTTTAATCTCCCCCCCCCTAATTTTTCTGTATTTCCCAAATGTTCTACAATAAGTACATGATATTTTTAAAGTGGGAAATATAACCACAATAAGATAAAATAAAATAAAATAAAATAAAAGGACGTAGCCCAGCAGGGCAGAGCAGGATAGAGCACAGAGAGCTGGAGCTGAGAAAAGCTCCCGGGGAATTTCTGGGCACCCCCTCCCTAGCCCCCCGGTGTCTGTGATGGCCACAGGCACCCTCCTGCTGCTCCTGAGAGTACCTCTATGTATATACATGTTTTATGTTTGTATACATATAATCTATAATTGTGGGTACGTAATATATAATATATATGAGTAATACACAAACACAATCTCATTGCAAAAATTCAGACAATGCAGATAAACCTAAAATCTCTCTTGACCTCCAGCCCCAATCCTTGCCTCCAATCCAGAGGGTTTGTTTGATGCTTATACTTTATAGATGTCCATTTGTCCAGTGTCTTCACCATGACCCCAGCTTCCAGTAAAATCCCAACTTGTTCAGACCGTTTCATCTGCACTTATACAGATATATGTCCACACGGAGTCTTATAATGTTAATGCATGGGCATGTGTTTGCAAGAATGGTGTTCTGCTCCATGCATTGTCCACTCAGCACTGTCTCACAGGGAACCTTCTCTGCCACACCATGTCACTCTATCCTTGTAGTTTTACTAGCTGTGAGTAGCAAGGAAGTGAACAATAGTGTTTTTTTTTTAATTAAGGAAATTTTTTTTACTTTAGACATTTGATAATCGGTGCCAATTTCTCATCGCAGCAAAACACATAGCAATGAACATGCTTCCTTGTGCGCACCTAACGCAGTTCTCTGTGGAGATACTGAGAATTAAAGGAGTATGGGACATACATATTTTTAAATTAACAGACACTGCCCTTGTGAGGCCTTTCCAAGAGGCCCTGTCACTAGCAGCATGGAGGGAACACCCCTATTTTCTCCAACACTTCGTATGATCAAGTCAACATTTTTTGCCAACCTCATTCTGTTGGATGAAGGAGTATTGCCTTACTGTTGTAATTTGCATTTTCCTGATGACCGGTAAGGTTGTGACTAAATTTTTGGTCTTTTGGATTTTTAGTCCCTCCTAAGTCACCTCTCCATCTGCTCTGTCGTCTTGACATTGTTACCTAGGTTGATATACCAGCTGGCTAGCTTGGGTGCTTTGGAAGCAAAAAGCCAACAGAGGCCTCTGAGTCACTCGTATTTGGCTGCATACAGCAGGGATGGTGCGTGGTTGTTGGATTCCAACCCATCCCTTCTAGCCCCTCCTTTGGTTCTTCTGCAAGAGATCCATTGGAGTCATCGTCGAAAGATTCAGGTACAAGTACAAGTTTGGCCACTTCTTGACTCTATGTCTTGGGTGAATTTTCCTTACTTCTTTGGCTTCTGATTCATCATTTATTAAGAAGAGTGTTTAATACGTATTAGACCTACGTTCTAAGTGTAGGTGTGCCCTCCACAGGGGTAGGTGTGTTCCCCACTACCCAAGCTCACAGTACCTTTCCAATGACATCAGTCAGTTCTAGCTTATGTGAACATTTCTCTTCCTTATCCCCGTCCCACTGAAGTTGTCCACGTTTCCCACCTGATGTGAAGAGACCTTAAACCTGTCTAGACCTTGGTCAGTGAGCTGTCCACAAGCAACTGGTCAGCACGAGGGCTCGCATATGAGACAGCTCAGCACAGAGACCTCTCGGTTCCACTTCTTGGTCTTCCCGGATGAAGACCCTTTCTCACCTGCCTACTCCAAGGACTCTGCTCTTTCTACACCTTTGGTCCCGTTCAAGCGTCCTTCTGCCACTTCACTCTTTCTTCCCATCTCTGGTCTTATCCAGCTGCAGGATTGGAAAACGGACAACTCTGTGACTGGACTTGCTTCTGGTTCTGTGTGGGATGGTGGTGGAGAAAGGGAGGAGAGGGAGAGGGAAATACACACAAAACATGCACGCGCACACATATGCACACATATATGCACATGAACACGCATGTGCACGTGCACACACATGCATGCACGTGCGCATGGACGCACATACCCACATGCATGCACACACAGGCACGTACACGCACACCTGCACACATACATACCTGCACACACGCACACATACACACATACAAGCCTGCACACATATGCACATGCACACACAGAGGCACTTACACATGCACACATACACACACATGCACACAGACACACGTGCACACACACAAGCACATATGCACATGCACACATACACACATGCACACTTACACGCCTGCACACACACATGAGCACACAGACACACGTGCACACATGCACGGACGCGTGCACACACACGCAAGCACACACGTATGCACTGGACACACACACATGCACATGTGCACACACACACACATGCACATAGGCACATAGGCACACAGGCACACACATGCATTCATGCATGCGCGCGCACACACAGGCACACAGACACGTATGCACGTGCACACACATGCACAGTGCACACACGCATGCACACGCGCACACACGTATGCACGTGCACACAAACATGCACACACATGTACACACATGCGCACACATGCACGCATACAGACACATGCGCGCACATGCACACATGCATGCACACAGACACATATGCACACACACAGGCACACATATGCGCATGCACACAGGCACACGTGCACACACAGGCACACAGACATGTATGCACGTGCACACACGCAAA
>NC_058411.1:141437078-141437515 GCF_002201575.2 Neomonachus schauinslandi
GTGCACACACATGCACAAAGGCACACACATGCACAAAGGCACACACATGCACGCATGTGCACACACAGGCACACAGTCATGTATGCACGTGCACACACACACAGGCACATATGCATGCATGCATGCACGCACACACACAGGCACACAGACACGTATGCACGTGCACACACGCATGCACAGAGGCACACATGCACGCGTGCACACACAGGCACAGAGACACGTATGCACGTGCCCGCACACATGCACACATATGCACACAGACATGTATGCACGTGTACACACACATGCACACACACAGGCACACAGACACATATGCACATGCACACAAACGCATGCACACATACACACATTCACGCATGCACGTGTGCACACACACAGGCACACAGACACGTATGCACGTGCACACACACATATGCACACACATATGCACGTGCACA
>NC_058411.1:141437525-141501854 GCF_002201575.2 Neomonachus schauinslandi
GCTGCACACGCACACACACAGGCACACAGACACGTATGCACGTGCACGCACACACAGGCACACAGACACGTATGCACGTGCACACACACATACACACATGTACACATGCACACACATGCACGCATGCACGTGCCCACACATATGCACACACATACACACACAGGCACACAGGCACGTATGCACGTGCACACACACACGCATGCAAACGGGCACACATGCACGCATGCACGCGCGCACACACAGGCACACAGACACATATGCATATGCACACAGGCACGCATGCACACACATGCACACACACAGGCACACAGACACATATGCACACGCATGCACACACGCACACACAGGCACACAGACACGTATGCACATGCACACACATATGCACACTGGCACACATGCACACACATGAACACACATGCAGACCGGCACGCATGCACGCACGGACACACAAGGCACACCGACACATATGCACGTGCGCACACACATGCACGCACGCATGCGCGCACACAGGCACACAGACACATATGCATATGCACACACATGCACGCACATGCACACACACACACACACGCACAAACACACACCCTGCACTACAACCCTGTTCTCTAGAGCTAGTGTACAGAATCAAGTGAGATCGTATACAGAGCATGCTTTGTAAACTGTAGAACCCCAGCCAGTTAAAGGAGTCATGAATTCTGATGTTTTCCAGGTGAAACAGATATTTGTTTGTTTTGAAATCTTTCAATATTTTCAGCTCCCAAGCAGGAGCAGCCTGGTGCTCTTAGCAGTCGGTGTGAGCCCCACGCTCCCGAGGTCCTGTGCACAGGCTGGCCAAGAGGGCTGAGCCACACCAGACCCGCCCACCTGGAGCTTGCGGTCTTCCTAGAGTGGGATCCTCCTCTCCTCCTACCACCCTGCGCCCGCGACAGGAAGCCCAGCCCTCACCACCTTGTTATCATCAGGAAAGAGCTGTGAGATGCTTTCTAGTCAAAGGGAGCTCCTTTCGTTTTTGAAACCTAAATGGCTTTGCTCTAAGGAAGAAAAAATGTGCAGATTATCAAACACACACACTTATGGATCAACTCCACCCTCCAACGGGGCTCTCTGGCCATAGGAAGTGTATGGTTTCCACACGTTCTTCTGGCCTGAACATCTGTGTGCTTTGCTCACAGGCTTTTGGGGCATAAAATTTCACCGCTGGCTCAGCCTGACTCAGTGCAAGTCCCAGGCCAATCAGCTGGTTTTCCATTCTGGTCTCTTATTACAGTTTCATGTTTTGGGGTGAATCTTCATCTTCCTAGAAATCAGTTCACTGCCTGAAGGGCTGCAAGGAGCTTGGGACTGAGCAGTGAGGGGCCACGTTTGGGACTGACTCTGCCTCCAGCAAGTAACTGTGTGGCTGCAAGCGTCATCCCCTCCCCAAGGTCCAGGGAGCACAGTGTGGGGGGAGAGTGTTGACTCTGAAATCCCGAATCACTCTGTGCTCCTCAGTTTCCCCACTAGTAAAATAAGGACAAAAGAGCACCGACATTGGGGTTTTGCAGGAGTTAAATGGCATCATATGTGCAAAATATTTAAAATTGTGTCTGGTATGTGTTCGGTCTTCATGAACTTTATTCATTTTCTACATCTGGAAATTGGAAAGTAGGCTGGGCTCTTTGATGAGGTCTTATTCCAGGTGATAGAAACACTCACTCATGAGCTAGGGCTGACTTTTGCAAAATAAAGACATAATGTTAGCACTGCACATGAAGCCAGGCTTCCTTCCTCCCCGCCACACGCTGACCCCGTTCTCACCATCTCCCTCATATATGCCTTGTCCGTTTGATAGATTGAGCAGCTGGTCCCAAACGTGGTTAAGAAACTTGCTCGGTTAACAGCAAATAATTCTGCCCGAGGGGAGCAGGAAAAGCAGCAACAGATTTTGATCTGAGTCTGGGAGGATAAGAGTCACTTGGGAGGGAAACAAAGCCAGAAGTGGGGAGGCAGGGGCAGGGAGCTGTCCAGCTGGGGAGGGCATGGAATGTTTGAGACTCCAGGGCCTGGGTGGAAGGTTTCAGGGGCTCAGAGAATGGGGCTGGAGAGACAGCCCCAAATTCTGAACATTCATAAAGGCCACGTGAAGAATTTGAGCTCTATCCTGACAGGAGGTGGAGGCCACAGAAATCTTTAGTGGAGGACTGATGTGAAGTTTGGTTCTAGAGCAGCAACTCTAGAATCAGAGATTTGGCACCACTAGAATGGGAGGACCAGGGCAGAGACCCACTTGGGAGGTTGGTGAGAGACATGAGAAGCAACACTAAAGCAGCTAAAGCAGCACAAGCTAGGAGCTGGGATTAGATTGAAGACCACTGCTCAGGCCCACAGGATAAGACTTAGAAATTGATTATGTGTGGGAGATGGGGCGAGACCATGTTTTAGTGTAATCAAGAACAAGAACAAGTCTGAGAAGGGTTTCCTTTGTGAGGTAGTCAGTTTCAGATTTGTAGGGGACACTCCCTGGAAGAATCTCATCACCTTCCAGTGCCGAGCACTCCATGGCCATCCACAGATCAAACGGTAAGCAAGACAACAGGGTCCCTGCCTCCATGCAGCATGCTTCCCGGTGGGGGGAGACAGACAATGTATGGTTGGATATGTAAACCAAGTAATAACAGGGAGTGGTGGGTACAACGAGGGAAATAAAATGGTAGGAAAAGGTAAATGAAAAATTCAAGTTTGGTGTTCCAGAGAAATATTGAAGCAAGGAATGAAGGTTTGAAATCATTACTATGCATGTTGATTGTTTGGGCTGTTTGGGGCTCATGGACCCTTTGAGAAAGTGACGAAAGCTATATATCCTGTCTCCAAAAAACACACAAACTCATGATCGATTCATTAAAGAATCTGAAATTTTTTTTCATGCTTATCTTTTACTTAGTCCCTCTTTCTTACTCCTTTATGATACCGTAAGTAGATTCTATAAATTTTGAGTCATCTTTCTTTCAAGCACTTAGCTGGGGTCAGTTTGAAATGCGGACTGTGTATCTGAGACCAGGCTCCCCCTGGCTCCCAGCATCAGCCTCCCCTTCTGTTGGGGGCGTGGCTGCAGGATGAGCTCTTGCTGCCCTCCCCCCTCCCCTTCCTCTTCCAGCAAGGTGTAGAGATGGGAGCAGAGCAACGTCTCCTTAACCAGCTGGGCAAAGTCACAGACCTCTGCTCTTTGTTGTCATTGTGTCCTGGGCCACAACGACTGGCAGTGAAGCTCCTAGGCAGTGTATGTGGACTTTTTAGGGTCCCCAGGATCTCTCTACTGCACACCTCTGAGTCCTTTCCCTGGCTTAAACCCACAGCCTGATCCTTGGTGCACTCACCAGATGGGTGGGGTTCTGGCATGATGACTTAAACACAATCACCTTCACTTGTTTGCACTTGACCTATAAGACCCTCATGGAGACTTGGCTACGAAGAAGGGTAGGGTGTTCCTGAGCCCTACTGGCCTCACTTTCAGCCCTACCATCTCTTTCCTGTTCTTGTTATCACTTCTAGTATAGGTACGATGTTGTATCAGCAGTTCCTCTGCCTTAGCTGACATCCATCCAAGGGGAAAGCATGCCAATCTTTGTTTCTTACAGATCCACTTCATCTTTACAAATCATCGCCTCATAGTTTTACCTCATATGAGGGAGGGGAATTTTCTCTCCACACATGCTGTATTTCTCATGGTAAGAAGTGCCCCTTCTCCCTCACTCTCCTTCTTAGATAGGCTGGGAATGTGTGGTGGGATGGTGGGTGATGGTGAAGCAGGTTCTGCTGACCCTAAAAAGTCCTTGGGAAGCCCTGAGAACTGGCTGATGCCCATTGCAGGCAGGTCTTGGGGACTGTCTTCAGAATGTAGGTTACTTCACACTCTGTCTCTATCTTGATGCCTTAGCAGCAATGCCAGGATAACAGGGAAAGTACCAGTCAATTCCCTAGAACAAGATTTAACCAGGGAAAGAGGAAACAACCTCAACAATTAGCCACAAAGAAATTTTAATACAGGGAAAACTTATGTAAACAGTGGAGGGGCTAAGTAGCCAAACAGAGTGAGGTGAGGTCAGTCACAGAATCACAACATCAGAAACCCACTCCCACGCCTGGGTGGGAATGGCACAGTGGAGGTGGTCTTCCTGAAGCACAGGAGCTGAGGCTCATCAGACAGAAGCTGGAACCACACAAATCTGTCTTGCAGAAACTAAGGCCCTGGAGGAGGTATAGGACCTACGAGAGAAGTCACCCGAGGAGAAAGGGAAGGGAGAAGTGCCCTGACTTCTTCTCTAATCCTTTGATCTTCAGTGTCTAGCCATTGTATCTTATTAGCCAAGACTAGGGGGGGACACTAGCTGACATGGGAGCCTGGAACCAGATCCTGCAAGGCAGCGGTCAGCCCCTCTGCTTTAGAAGCAGAGTTGGGAAAGAACAAGGAATGGGATCTGGGGGGACAGACAGACAGTTCACATATAAACTATTGAATACAATCTCAGAAAGGTTATTGGCCTTTGAGAGTTGTTCTACTTAAGCTTCAGACTCTCTGATATGGGTGGTATGAAGGCATGTACGAGATGAAATTGTCCAGGACAATCTTGTGTTGACTGGAATTGATGAGTCTTTAGGAGCTGAGAAACATAATGATACATTCATTCCCTTCACTGTTGAACCGGTAAATGGGAATCAGTCTTTGAGAAGGGTTTCTGTCCCCCATAGTGCAATGCCTTTTACCGAAGCCTTATCTGTATTTCCTATAAATAGTTCGTTTTCCTTTTGGAAGCCATGTTTAGTAAAGGGACAGAATCTAAAAGTTGACTACAAACTCGAGCTAAGGTTGAGGAACTGTCTTGGACAAACCAGAGCTAAGATGGAAAACATCCAGGGATGGGAGCATCCTGACTTCTTGTTCAACTTGAACATTTTTTAAGCCATAGAAAAGTGCCTGGCAGTTGTATTTAAGGTTAAGTTCACTAAACTGAATCAAATTTTAGAACAAAAATGACATAATACACTGAACACTCTATTATCTATTCTCAGATAACCCCAAAATCTTTTATATGGAATGCATTTTCCATTTTTGGCAGAAGATTTTTCATCATAATTATGCTTGGCTTTGAATGAGGTTTCAATTAGTTTACAGGAGAAGACAGCAGTGGTGCCAAAATGCTCCTTCCTGCAAGTCTCTTTAGAATACCAAAAGGTCAATGAAAAACAAAACATTTTTCAGCAGCAGCAACAAGACTTTCAGATCTTACCTTCTGAAAATCCTGGCATAATTCCCTCCATAATTCATGTAGCAGAAAAACATAAAAACATGTAGATGGGCCATTCAATCAGCAGCCCCCCATCTTCCCATGTTCACCTTTCCAGAATCCATCCTCTCTGTCAAACACAGTTGCTGAAAGTGTAGACTCTGAAAAAAGGCTGGCTGAGTTCTGATCCTAATTCTCAATTTAGAACTTGTGCAATCTTGAGGTAAGTCACTTATCTTTTCTTTACCTCTTTCTCCAAATATGGAAAGTTTTTAATTTTTCTAGTAATTAAAAAATGTCAATAGCACCCATGCTTCCAGCTATGATGGAAGAGCTTGTATGAGATGAAATCTCCCACCAGGAACAAATATAAATTTCAGGTATATTGCAAAAACAAACAATGAAAGAGCTGCTTGCAGGCATTGGAAAATAATCAGAGCATGTAGAAGTTGAGGGGCAAACAGAAGGGAACAGACTGAGGTGAGCAGGCCTTCACTACTATGTTTTTACCTTTCTAAAAATCAGTTTTATTCAGGTGACAGTGGCAACATTACAATACATAGCTTTTAAACATGTTTGGTGAGTTTTCACAAATGTATGAAGCTATGTAACTACCATCACACTGAAGCTACAGAATACTCTCATTGCCCAGAAAAGTTCCCTGTGTACTTTTGCTATAAGGGACCAGCAATATGCACACTCTTAGGCAGCCCCTGATTGGATGTCTATTACCATAACTTAATTTGCCTGTTATAGAACTTCCTATAAATGAAATCATCAGCATATAATTGATTGTATCTGCTTCTTTTCCTCTGTGTTTTATTCATTGTGACATTCACCCATGTTTTGGGGTTTAACGGCAGTTCATTTGTATTGATGGTACTTCATGTATTTTGAAAGTATGTTATTAGGTAATAAGCCAATAGGATCATTATGTCTTCTTCATAAACTAACTTCTTATTATTATGACAGGATTTAATGTCTTGAAGTCTATTTTCCTGATATTTTTTTAATTAATTTATTTATTTGAGAGAGAGAGAGCAGGCCAGGGGAAGGGACAGAGGGAGAAAGAGAGAGAAACTCAAGCAGACTCCACACTCAGCATGGAGCCCAATATGGGGCTTGATCTCAGGACAGTGAGATCATGACCTGAGTTGAAACCAAGTGTCAGATGCTTAACTGACTGCACCACCCAGGTGCCCCTATTTTCCTGGTATTAATATACATAAGCTTTTTTATGCTTATGATTTGGGTAGTATATATTTTTTATCCTACTATTTTCAAATCTAAGTTTAAAGTGCAACTCTTTGTAAACAAACATGGAGTTGGATCTTGCTTTTTATCCAGTCTGAAAATCTCTGTTTTTTAGAGTGTTTAATCCATTTACCTTTAATGTAATTATCAATACAGTTGGACTTAAGTCTATCATCTTGTTATCTATTTCCTATTTATTCACTCTATTCTTTGTTCCTTATTTCACAAATACATTTTTAGAATTCTATTCTATCTTTTCTATTGTTTTTTAACTATTTCTATTATAATTTAAAAATTGTCTTAATGTTTATCAATACTAGAATGGAGAAATAAAATGTAATATATTTGTACCATGGAGTAAATGAACTACTATTATGTGCAACATGGATTCCATAAACACAATGAGTGATTTCATCCAGGAAAAAAAAAAAAAAAAAGGACATGTTATATAATGGTATTCATCAAAATTTCAAAAACTGACAAAAATAACCTATAGTGATAGAAGTTAAAATGTTGGTTACCCTTGGTCATGAGGTAATGGCAGAAAGAGGTATGGTACAGCTTATAGAAAGCTGACATGATAATAGTCTATCATTATATGGGTATGTTCACCTAATAAAATTCACTGGGCTGCACACACTGATTTTTGTATTTCTGTATATAAATTATATTTCAATTTTAAAAATTACTCAAAAAAATCACAGCATGAGGCACCAGTTAATGCCTTGTCAATTTTCAAAATATGAAAAATATAAATAATATTGTGAGATTTTAGTGACATTGATACTCTCACATAGAATGGTATAAATTTCTATGACTTTGAAATGTAATTTGGCAATAAAGCAAATCAAATTCCAGGAAAGGTCTACTACATCGTAGTTTTCTGGTTAGAGGCTTTCACAACAAATCACACTTTATCCTTACAATAAGTATGGAAAGCAGGTATTATTATGAACATCATACAGGTGAGCAAACAGGTTCAGAACATTTAAATGCCTATTGAATGCCATAGGACTAGTAAACAAGTAAGCTGAAATTCTTACCCAGTACTGCTATAACTATAGAAATTTCTGAGAGTGAAATAAGACTCACCAAAATTTACCCAGGGGGGAAGTGAAAGTGGGGAGCTGCCAATATGAGAAAAGTCCTGGATGCAAGAAGACCTACATTATTGCTTTACTTATAATACAGAAAATTGACAGCCAAAACAGCCACTAAAAGAAGGTGCTTCATTAAAGAATGTTTCTTAATGCCATATTATGGAGATATTATGTAGCCTTTCGATTTATTTTTTATTTTTTTTAAAGATTTTACTTATTTATTTTGAGGGAGAGAATGTGTGAATGGAGGGAAGGGGCAGGGGGAGAGAGAAAATCTTAACAGACTCCACTCTGAGCTCAGAGCCTGACATGGGGCTTATTCCCACAACCATGAGATCATGACCGGAGCCAAAATCAAGAGTCAGACGCTCAACTGACTGAGCCATCCAGGCGCCCCTTATGTAGCCTTTATAAAAAGGTAATTATTAAATTTAGGAAACAGAACAAATGAGCAAACAAAGAAAAAAGAGACAAACAAATTTAAAAAAAAACAGACTCTTAACTACAGAGAACAAACAGCTGGTGGCCAGAGGGGAGGTGAGTGGGGGGTTGGAGGAAGGAGGTGAAGGGGATGAAGAGCACACTTATCGTGATGAGCACCAGGTGATGTACAGAATTGTTGAATCCCTATACTCTACACCTGAAACTAACATAACACTGTGTGTGAACTACACTGGAATTTAAAAATAAATAAATGATTAACATAATTATATATTTTTATAATAACTGACTCATAGAAGCCCATAGAAGAAAGATTGTTGAATGAATGAATTTTCCAGCAACACAGGAAATACTTAGAATATAATATTAAGTGAAAGACAAAATAAATTCCACTGAGACTATGAGTATAACTATGTAAAAATTATGTGTGCATACATGAGAACTTGGTGAATAGATTCCCAGATGTGGAGAAAAGGGATGTATAACGACAATGGGGACTTTGGGGGGATTTAAAGATTTTTTTCCTCTTGTTTTATTGCTGCAAAAATAGTGTTTATGAAGTATATTAAAATGTAAAAATAAGAAACCAGCCGGAAAGCAAGAATGAGTAGTCCAGGCTATCAGGGGTATGGCAGGTCTTTGTAAGACCTGCAATTTGATGGGAGTGTACTGGGGATAGCAGAATCATAAATATTTTATAGAATAAAAGAATTTGTTGGGGGGGAGTTAGAAAGAGTAAGTGGTTATCCAGAGGGCATTGAGTCGTTTACTAGCAGTCAAGACTAGAACACCACTATTTTGACTAAAATTAAATGAATTTAAAAATTGGACAGTTTAAACAACAACCATATTTAAAAATGAAAAACAAAGAAACAAGGAAACAAGCAAAAACAAAAAACAACAGCAACTATCAACAAAAGCAAAACATGGCCAAGGATAAATCATTAAATCGATCATTTATATTTAAGTGACATAAGAAATATATAGCGTATCTAATTTATCTTATGACTGTGTTGTATTTAGATGAAGCATTCTTAGCATTCTTAACAATCTTCCACCACATAGCCATATGTTGTGTAAGGACACTCTGACAAAATAATGTTACGATTTGCTTAAATGTGTAATGTAGTGGGGAGCCTGGGTGGCTCAGTTGGTTAAGCATCTGCCTTCAGCTCAGGTCATGATCTTGGGGTCCTGGGATCGAGCCCCACATTGGGCTCCCTGCTCAGCGGGGAGTCTGCTTCTCCCTCTGCCCCCTCAAATAAATAAATAAAATCTTTAAAAAAACGTGTAATGTAGTGTGTATCTGATTCCTCAGGTCCAGAAAATGCTCATTATACATCTCTTTTTCCTCCTGTTGGTCTTTATTAGTCTCAGTCTTTAAACTCAAATACTTGGCCTCATTTTAACGGTGTCACCAACAAAATAATTTCCATTTGCTTTGGTTGCTGAGAATTAAAAAACAAACCCACTTCCTTCCTGCCTGCGATTAAACTTAATGAGAGTAGGAGAAGCTAAGAAATAATATGGATGCATTAAGAGCATCGTTTTAATTTATAGGAGCCATTACCCTCCACAGGATTAAAAGGGAGTTGGGACAAGCCCTCATTAGAAAAGCAGTGGACACACTGGAAAGAAAATTTGGGGGCGTCTTGGAAAAGGTGATAAAAAGTTAGATTTCCACGCTCTGTGCCAGTGGGTGCCGAGGAAGGAGGCGGGCTCAGGGTGTACAGTGGCTAGACAGACCATTAAATTGGTATTAAACACTTTTCCATATGAAGGAAGTGTCCTCCTGCCAAAAGCCAGGAGCTGAGAGATCGGTTTCCACGCAAACGCTCTGCGAGAGGGCTGGGTAAACCTGGAAAGATCACGAGGTGACCGGGGTGAGAACCCAGGATGCAGAGCACGTCTGGTCGTACTTCCTCGTGGGCTCAGGGACCTTGGCACAAAGCAGCGGGATGAAGGGCCTATATAAACACACAAACCCACTGACTCTTTTTTTCCATAGAATTAACTCAACCAGAAATACATTACAAAAATAGAACAAAGCTGGCTTCCATCAGGGTTCGCCGCACCAGCCCATAAAGGATTTCTTGTACCTTGTCCAAAGCAAAGTAGGGGAATGACAGCTCAGGGCCCGGGCTGCTCAGCAGTGGTTCCCTCAGCTGACCACTGCCTGACCTCCTTCCAGAGCTGAGCTCTAACAAAGACCCCATTGAGCGAAAGGCAGCCCATATGGAGCAGGAGGGTCTCCCAGACTGACTTCCTCCACGAAAATCCTCAGAGCGATTCATTTGCAAAATCTTCCTAATAAGTACCACGTGGATGCCTGGATACCCCTGGGATCTGGGTAAGAATTTCCTTGCGGCGCTCAGACCCTGACCTGTCCTGACTAACCCTAGCTACAAAAGAGAAGCATCGGCCTTGCAGAGCAAACTTGGGCTGTCTGAAATAGAGAATGTTGTAAACATTTGGAAAGCTTTTAAAGATGGGTCTCCAACCCCCTTCACGTTTCCCGTCCTGGTAAATGCATTATGTTTAGCGTGAAAGGTATCAGCTGTCGAATCAGACAGACCTGGACAATCCCATCAATTACTGGAGAGTGACCCTCCCCGGTTCTGTAAACTGTTCTGGCCTCAGTGTCTTTATTAGAAAAATGAGAACAGTACCTACTTTACAGGGTGGTTGAGAGAAGTAAAGAAGGGAAATCAGTCTAGTGTCTGACACATGGAAATTCAATGAATCTGAGCTCCCTTCTCTTCTCCCACACAGAATTCGACCTCGATGTCATGACGGTCCCGTGTGTCTGTTAAGATTAGCAAGTGGTGGGGCGCCTGGGTGGCTCAGTCGTTAAGCGTCTGCCTTCGGCTCAGGTCGTGATCCCAGGGTCCGGGGATCGAGCCCTGCATCGGGCTCCCTGCTCCATGGGAAGCCTGCTTCTCCCTCTCCCACTCCCCCTGCTTGTGTTCCCTCTCTTGCTGTCTCTTTCACTGTCAAATAAAGAAAATCTTTAAAAAACAAAAAAAAGATTAGCAAGTGGTGGGGGCATCGTTTGGGGGATTATAAATAATGGTCTGAAATTGCAGTCAGAAGTTCCTTACCGGACGGCATTGGAAAATGTCAAAATGAAAATGAAAAAACATCCCACACCCTGTCTTTGTGTCGGGGCCTTTAAAAGCAGGCAGAAGTTGAAGATGCTTACGGGGAGGTCAACTCAGAAAACCCACAGTGAAATCGTCCTGTGCTAAAGCCGGGGAGATGCTCAGAAAAGAAAGACACCGCAAGTATCATAAAATCAATGACTTCTGCACCGAGCGTGGCTTTTCACATTGAACTCTACCCAGAATCCATTGTCTTCTCACAAAAGATGGGTTTTATAGCCACATAAAATCCCTGCGGCTTGCCAGGGCACCGCTCGGAGGAAGACAAAGTGTGATTTGAAGAGCACGCAGCCCAGAGTGGAGCCGTGGCCTCGGGAGGGAGGCCGGGCCTCTGTTGATCTCGGACGTGGGGTTTGTTCTGAAGTTTGCACATCGCAAGCACCCGGCTTTGCAGAGATCTGTCGAGTTTGTCTCAAGATCGGGATGCTGCAAGATCGGGAATGGTGTAAGACTCTGCACCTGCCCGTGACTGATCTCGACTCTGAGGACAGAGAACCTGAGGTTGTTGGTTCCGTAACACCAGGGAGATGAGTTTAAGCACATGAGGGAGACAAAGGACATTCCAGACATAGAAAGCATTAGACGCTAAGGAAGGACCCGCTCCGCCCTAGCCAGAGCAAAAACATTTCTCTCAGCCACATCTGGGTCGGGTATTTGCCGCTTCCCTGGGGGAGAGAATGGGTTGGGAGTTTCTGCCAGAATCGTATTTTATGTTATTTGTCATCCCTTGTAAATGGATGCTGTCATTAATTCTTCAAATAAACTGTGAGGGTGGTTTAGTCCGTGATGCGGGGGATGCTCTCATTCCCACTAAGCTTCCTGGTTTTCCTACGGAAGGGACTCCCTCAGGAATGGTGGGAGATCTTTTTCTGAAATCAATAGGCCTAAGAAATCATTTAGATCAGAATCCTCGGGGTAAGGGTAGAAGACAGACCCTCAGATGTCTCAGGCTTGCACCGTGGGAACGTGAACTCCACTGTCCCTAAAGCCTCAAAATGTTCACAGGATATAGGACCCTTTTGAGTGAATTATTTTAGGGAAAAAAAAATACTGGTTTTTCCTTAAGCGTTATTCCAGACATCTGTCTATGCAAACATTTAGATCAATAAAGTCAGCGATGTCACAAAATTGAAAGGTAAAGACCAGGAGATGGGGGTCTTTGAGGATGCTAAGTGCCACCTCTTTAACTGCAGGAGGTTAACGCCACCCAAAATTGAAATATGTGATTTAGAAGAAACGACTCTAACCATCATTCTCATGATGAGGGTGGGATTAGGGGACGGTCTACACTGCAATTCTAAGCTACCCATTAAGAATCTTTTGGTTTTTATTTGGTCACCATTTTGGGGAGTTCACAGACTTAGATGAATCCTTCTACCCTTTCTTAGGTCGATTACTGTTGGTGAATTTTGTTGCTATTGTTGTAAAAAATTTACATTCATTTCATTACGTGTGATGAGAGAGTTTTATTATTATTATTAATTTCTAATTCACCAGTGTTTTGCTTATTGGGTTTATTTATTGATTGGTTTTTGGTACCTTTGACTGCAATGTGTGTCGCATGGACAGAGTTGTATATGCGGCTGAACTCTCCTGCCTATGCATCAATGATATAATTCATGGTCCATGATTAGTCAGACAATAAGCTGTGTTCATTGCAACCATGTGTTCAAGAAGGAGGCCAGCCTGCTGGGGATGATCCTATGAGATAGTGGAATGTGAACCCAATAAATCCCAGGTGAACAAAGAAACCTAGCTCCCCCAGACCTGGGTTGTAGTTCTCAGGTCCTGGGTCCCATTTTTGCAGGGGACTGCTTCCTGGACAACAAAAGAGACATCTTTTGGGGCACCTGGGTTGCTCAGTTGGTTAAGCGTCTGCCTTCAGCTCAGGTCATGATCCCAGGGTCCTGGGATCAAGCCCTGCATCAGGCTCCCTGCTCTGTGGGGATTCTGCTTCTCCCTCTCCCTCTGCTGCTCCCCCTGCTTGTATGTTTGCACTCTCTCTCTTTTTCTCTGTCAAACAAATAAATAAAATCTTAAATAAATAAATAGACATCTTTTGATAGCCATACTCCTTATAATAAAACTTATTCAGAGCACCTCTGATTTTAATTCCAATAGTCCATGTCCAAATTATATCTCAGATATTTCTGCTTATGACCACAAACTTCTTAAGGCATAAACACAACAAAGAAAACAAAAAACCAACAATCAAAATCCAAGCCACCACATCCTCCACCTTCCCCCAAAGTTGTGAGACCAAGTGTCCTAAGTTTTATTTGGAAAAATAGGTACCACGTTTCTGAATGACCATAATGCTATAGCACGACTTATAGTTTGACTTGGCTTATTATTTTCATCAATTTCTTAAAAAATTGTTAGAGGCTATGAACACAGTTAAAGGATTGAGAAATTTCCCTAGGACTTGGGGTAGAAGGGAAAGAAGATTTTAAAAAATGATGAAGCAAAAGAAAAGCAATTGCCATTCCCCATCTGTGGCCTGAATACAAGTTGATATAACTTTGGTGGTGGGAAACTTAGCAATATCCATTAAAATGGAAGATAAGTATATCCTGTGGCAGTTCCAGATCTAGAAATATGAAGTATTCTCACAGTAGGTGCACTAGAATATATACACAAAGATGATCATGGCAGCAGCATCTGTCATATTGAAAACTGGAAAACAACTCAAATCTCTACCAACAGAAGAGTGGCTGGATCAATTCCTGATTTATTCACATTGTGGTCTACTATGCAACCATGACAAAGAAACAAGAACAGAAATGGAAAGATCTCCAAGAAAAAGTTGTCATGAGAAACACGTTAATAAATCCCAAATATGTCAGAATACAAGACAAGTCTGACCTGGTAGTAATATTAGCAAGGATCATAACCAGTGTTTATTTAAGAGTTTACTGTGAGCCAGGTCAGCAGTAAGTACTTCATGTGAGCGGTCTCTCCTTCAGTCTTTACAAAAACCCCTTGAGCTACTTGCTCTTGTTAGGGCTGTTTCACAAATAAAAATAAAAACTCAAGCGCAGAGACAAAAACAGCTTGTTCAAAGTCACATAGACCCCAAAGTGAAAAAGACAGTCCTCTGAGTGTAGGGAGGAAGAACGGGAAAATAAAGACAGAACTCCCATTTTACTCCATTTATTTTATATTATTTAATTTTTGGATGAGACTAAGTATTCACATGTTATAAAAACTGCTTAATTTCTTAAAAATAAGTGATCTATGGGGTGCCTGGGTGGCTCAGTCAATTAAGCATCTGATTCTGGATTTCCTCTGGTCATGATCTTGGGGTGGTGGGATCAAGCCCCACATTGGGCTCTGCGGCTCAATGTGGAGTCTGTTTGTCCCTCTCTCTCTGCTCCTCCCTTGTGCGTGCGCTTGTGCTCTCTCTCCATCTAAAATAAATAAATTAATTAATTAATTAATTAATTAATTATTTATTTAAAAGTCACGTACAAGATAATCCTAGGAATTGCAATGTACTTGGAACCAATAAGAGTCTTTTCACCACCCTCTACGTAGAAGTAAAATCACATCTCTTTTATTTTTTGAGTTGTTGCCCCCCTTCCTCCCCGAGTCCATTGGCTCCTAACCCCCAGGCAGAGAGAGAAAAAGGAGAGTAAGAAGAGCCACGGTAACACCATTTCCCATCGAACTCCCTCAGTCTGGAGGAGTTTTGAGGTTCCCTACAACCAGCAGATTCCCAGACGGGCTGGAGTAGCTGAGGTCTACCAGAACAGGTCGCTCATCCCTTGGTGGATTGGCCACCCTGAGACCAATAGTCCAGGCTTTGGAGAAAACTGATAAGGCTCCCGCTGCTAAGAACACTCAGGTAAAGCATGCACAGCGCACAGCACGCTAAACACCACTTTGTGATTGTGTGTGTCGCTTTCCCGTTACATATGTTTCTTTGTATTTTTTTATCCTCAATCCTTGGCACAAGTGTTCTGGAATGTGTTCTATGTGCACAAATGCAAATATTAGTCTCTCTCAGTATCCTATCTCTGTGACACTGGCTGTCTGTAAAGATAAAGCGTTTCCAGGCGTAGCTCTGGGAAGACAGAAATGCAAAGGCACAGAACCCATGGTGCCAAAAAATAAAAATCTCCTGATACCTGGGAGAGAATAAAGATGCAAGGGAGCAAACTAACGAAGACTGGTATTTGAGATTTTATTGAAATCCTCCCATACGTCTACATGTCTATGAGCCAAGAAAAAGATATCCTTCCTGTCTCTGCGTTCCACCTTTTGAGTATATTTTTTCACCTCATTTTTAAAAACTAATATATTTGTTAATTTCTTTGTTAGAATTAATTGTAGGACTAAATTTCATCTTCGACGGGCGTTTGAATCCATATAGATCCTTGTTAGCTAAGAGTTACACTCATCCTAAATTCCCTAAAGCCAGCAAAGAATGTCAGAAAATGCAATGAAATTAATAATTGCTAGAGAAATATGCCAAATACTACAATGTTCCAAAAAAAAAAATGCCTGGCTCATGTTGATAAATTTTTTAGGCCCATATCATCTTCTCAATATTTTCTCAGTACCACAAGAATCAACTAATAAGTATGTCAGCTTATAGTCAGATCATGGTGTTGGTAGACAGAAATAAGTAAGATATGGTCCTTCAAAAAAAAAACGGTACTTAAAACAAAGACTAAAAGATGTAATATATTAAAAGTCATATTCATAATTCCAAATAATGAGACAAAATGAAAGACTGGGAATATAAAAATCTATCAAGAAAGGAGAAAAGAAAACAAATCTATTAAAGACTATTACAAGTAGGACATATTTTCTCTCTTACATTCATCTTTCACAACAAAATCCCATGAAATTATCCTAAAGGTATTTATTGAGTAGCCACTGTGTGTCAGGCATTGCGCTAGACCCTGAAGATGGTGAATAGGATGGCCAAGTTTGAAGGGAAGGCAGGGACCAGGCAAATCCAAACAAAGTTGGGAAGACAATATTAGTAACAGATAAAGTAGTAATGGAGGAGAAAACAAGTAGACAAAACAAAAAAGGTATGTTTCTAATCGTTAAAGAATAAGTATATAGTAAATGCAAGTAAGCCATCAGAAAGTTTGTAGAAACCAACTGGCATAGACATAAAGTATATGAAACAAGGCTTATAGACATGGAAGGTCACACTTGCTTGGAGAAACCTGAACACACCTATCAGCCTTTCTACCCATCAATCGTACAAAATTTAGGAAAGTAGTTTATCTAGGACTCTCATAAAAGTGATAGAAATGCAAACAAACCTGATTTAAGACAGAGGGGGATTTATCGATTGACATGAGGAGACTCCTTCTAGTCTTTTATTTTTGTCTCTACTGCTGGAAGTAATGAGTAATACAAGTTTTAGTCTTTGTTTTGGTTTTTTTAAGGACCGTGTTTCACTTTGCTTGTACCAACACTACCTACTACCTCTGACAGTAGGCTTGACCTCAGGGGCAGAGATGATGGACAAAGACGTGGTCTCTGACCTTCTCTTGGCTATGCTTCTCCCCACGTTGAGTCCATTTTCAGACGGCCACTTCCCACACCGTCTCAAGGCGGCCAAGCCATCTAGCATCACACAATTCCAGATGGTGAGGGGCAGACAGGCTTCCCTGATAACTCAAACACATGCTATGGAAATGAGACTTGTCGGTTCTGAGTGGCCCTTCCTGAAACAAATCTGTGGCCAGGGGAATGGAAGGGAAAGACATGGCTGACTTAGGTGGAGGTCACAGGCCCCAGGCTTGGAGCTGGATAAGATAGGAGCCTTGCCAGAAGCATACAGATGAAGAACGTAGGTAGCTGGGCCCTGGTCATAGCCATTCTTCCTGCCCTTCCTTCTTCCTGACTGAAAGCCCTGTGCCCTGGGAGGCAAATCAGTGTGCCTTGCTTTAAAAAAATATGTATACACAGTCTAACATTCCTTGACGTTGGGCACGGTTGACCAGGTGTAAGTAGCAGTTTTCGAGCGGGTCTTCTGGGAAAACTGTCATAAAGCTGGGAGGTGACCCATTTGCCCTGTTTCTTCCTTCATTCTTCATTTCCATTTCTAGGAAGTGTTGGTTTTAGTAGTAGAGCTTAACTTGACACTACAAGCAAATCTTGACGGTAGACTCTATGTACTAACCTGACCTGGAAGGAAGCTAGATTCTGGATTGCGTAACTCCACACTGCTTTTACTGTGAGAATATAAATAGTCAACCTCCCTCTGAATTGGGCCACTGTGATTTGTTCCTATTATGAGATCTAGCTAGATACAGTGCTTCTTCCAAAGTCGAATCAAGTTTCTGGGCAGATAGAGGCTATGGGACAAGGAGGATGGACCAGAAAGGGGCTCAAGGGTGCTCTGCAGGCTGTGGAAGTGCCCTATATTTTGTCTTAAGTAGTGTTGATGTGGGTGTACACATTTGCCAAAATTCTTCAAACTCAGTAACTAGCATCCAGGCACTTTATTGTATATTAATAATAATCTCAATTAAAAAAAAAAAAAAAACCGTAGCCTCAGTTATAGAAGGTAGACGTTGGACATCAGAAACCAACAAAAACCCTCAACTATAAGAAAATAGAGGAACTTCACTATCTAATTAGTGAAATGGACATAGATACACACACATGTGCTTTGATTCTTATAAACAAAGAACTAAAAATGCACACTATTAAAATTCCTATGTAATGTCTAAAAATCCATCACAAGTGAGGCCACAAAGAAACTCTAAATAATGGAAATTGTAAAGACCACATTCTTTGGCCATAGTGTGATGAAAGGAGATATTTAAATAAAAAACAAGCAAAACAAATACCTTACAATGAAACCATATGAAAATTTAAATCTGAAACTCACCCAAAGCGCTCCTGAGTCAAAGAATAAATCGACATTGTTTCCTAAATAATCTGTAGTTAGAATAACCAGAGCTACCTACCAAGGAAAATATTACGTATCTTAGTAAAAGCCAAATCTATACTTAAAAGGAAAATCATAGCTTAAATTGCTTTAATATCAACTGGTAACAAAATGACAAGGAATGATTTAAGCATTTAATGAAAAGTTAGAAAAAGAGCAACGTAATAAACTAAATTAAGAGATGTGAGAATTTTCATTAAATTTATAATAAGAAATGAATTTGAAAAGGAGAAAAACAACAGAATTGATTAAAATTCTGACTTTTTAAATATCATGTCAAGGATTTTATGACATCAGTGGTAAAGGCATATGCTTTTTGGCTTTAGAAATTGGGTTCATCACACGAAGCATTTTCTGGCGCTTACCTAACTCATTCCCTCAGAGGATAAATTTTGTGCCGTTTCCATACATTTTCATCTACAGGGGTGGCAATTTTTCCTAACTTCTATGCAATGGTTGCAATAACGATTTAATCCACATCTGCCAAGCCTACCTGAATGTTCTGGCCAAACTGAGCATCCTTAGGGCGAGGTGCTCTCATACAAAAAAAGATACACTTACTGGACAGAGTGAACAGAAAGGAAAGGAGCGCTTACGTCCACTTTTCCCCATCCCTGATCCCTCGTCTCGTGAACACTCCCATGCTCAGGATGGATATAACCGGGAAAGCATGCAATGTCAGTAAGCCTCTTGCTCCCAGACTTAACTACACTGTGTCCTTGCCAAGGCCCAGCCAGGCAAAGTTGACAGATTTGATTTGGGCGCCAGAGCATTATCTGAAAAGAAAATATGTGCAAACTCTAACAGTTGTGTTCTTTGCCCAGGGCCCGCTCTCTGAAAGAACACCCTTCTGTCCATGAGTCCATGAGCGAAGAACCGCCCCCGCCCCCACCCCCAAGGGTCTTGCATCAGAAAGGGCAGTTCCTTTGGCCTTGTTCCTCCTGAAACCCATCCAGAGGATGAGGGGTCTAAGTAATAGTGGCAATTAACTTGAAGACAAACCATTATTCTTAACAGCTCTCAATGAGAAACGCAAAATTATCTGATTCATTTTATATCTTAGATTAAAACTTAGCCCAGAGTGCCCCAAAGCTGCTCACTGAACGCACCGTGTTGGTATGAACGCATCCCTTTTCTTGGGCCGTGGACTCTTCACATTAGTCTGGAAAATTGTCTATATTCATCCCGAAACCTGCTGTTTCTCGCTCCACTTTTCCTTGAGGCTCATCCTGGGGAGGGTCACAAATGGATCTTCGAGAATTTACCTGCATCAAACAAGAATTATTTTGGTCAGTAGCCTTTTTTCCTTAAGTAGTCCCAAAGTCTTATCATTTTCATTAGCATTCAGAAAAACATTCACTTTTTTTTTCTCTTAATGTGGTCCCAAATATTTCTGTATTAAATAACATCTGTGGCATTTTAGTCATTTACTCTCAAATGGAAACAGGGGCTTCTCGCACCTCTGGACTCTGCATTCTGATATCCCACGCTCTGAGTCACCACCTCCCTTCCCTCACCCCTCCAGGCTCCTCTTGTGCTCAGCGGGGCTCCCCTGCCTCCATTCTTTGTGCAGACTTTCCAGCGTCAGCGCTCTGCTCCCTCACCTGATCTGATCTCCCCCAGGACTCAGAATGCCTTGCCCACCTGGTGATCCTGGCCGATGGGTGTGGCCAGCCTGCTGGCAGCCTCTGCACTCACATGCCTGGGCAGCTAGGGGACCACAGACCTCCAACCTCTGCAGGGTTCTCAGCTCTGTTTGGTTGACCTTGGTCAGTCGCTGCTTGATCTCGATCAGTTTCCTCTCTGCAGCTCTTGCAATTCCACATTTTTCTCCAAACCCCCAACCCACCTCATCCACCTCACCTACTGTTATGCACTGAATTGTGCCCCTGCCAAATCCATATGTTGAAGTCCTAAGCCACCATGTGATTGCATTTGGAGATGGAACCGGTAAGGAGGTAACTAAGATGAAATTAAGTCTCAAGCCTGGAGTCCTAATCCAACAGGACTAGTGTCTTTCTAAGAGGAAGAGACCCCAGGGGTGCATGAACTCAAAGGAGAGGCCATGTGACACAGAGTGAGAAGGCGGCCCTCTTCAAACCAAGGATAGAGGCTTCACCTCTGACAGACGCCAACCCCGTCTGCGCCTTGAGCTTGGACATCCAGCCTCCAAAACTGACAGAAAATTAATCTCTAATGTTGGAGTCACCCAGGCTGTGGTATTGTGTTCCGGTAGCCTCAGAAGACAAATACACCCATAGGAATGATTTTACCCCCCATTTCCTTCAGACAGGAACTTATTCTACTTCCTGCTTTCCTGCAAAACTGTGTGTGACCACCCATTCCTCAACGTCTCCCCACCTACATGAGAGAATGAGTTGCTCCCCTTCTGTCCAAAACCAGATTATGGCGGCAGCAGCATGGAGAGAAATTAGAGTGGGACAGACCAGAAGCACATGGACTGAGGAGGCTCCCAACTCATCTGTTTCTTCTGGGTCTGTCCTGCAGAGTCCTAGAAATAATCTTGCGCCTAAAATTTTGTTCTGTTTTTTGTTTTGTTTTCCTCCCAAATCACCGAAAGCCTTGCTGTCTGACTCTAAACATGACTGGGATCTCCAGCTAAGGGGCCCTCGACTGGTGGTCAATCTCTTCCCCTTCTGCTGGATTAAGGACTTTATTTTCTTACACCTGTTTGGAATGCTCTGTCTTCAATCACATTAAATCCTAATTACGGCATTACTCCCACTCAGCAAGCTCATCAAGGTTTGGTGTCTTATTGGTCTTTGATTTCTTAGTGTCCGACACCGGATTCGGCACACAGGTGACTCTCCGCCAACGTGCATTGAATGAATGAATGATATTCCCACGGTCTGATATATCTTTAGCTCCAGCACAGGGAAGGTGAGGGGCCCATATCTGATGCTCGTTCTTTTTCACTCCAGCCCAAAGAAGTAACTAACTGAAGATTTGTAATATTGTCCCTGAAGAGTTGTTTGTTTCCCATAAGGACATTCTTTATGTGGCATAACAAGTGAGATAGATTGCACTTGAAACACGAGGGAGTTTTTCTCTGCCTCTCCCTTCACTTTTCAAATGTATAATCTTAAAGGAAGAAAAATGTTACTCAGTTAGCGAATTGACATGTGCTTTCATCAAACAGCTGAGACTCACTGAGACTCTCTTAGCTCAGTCTTAGAATCTATTTCTCCATCTGGTTTAATACCTCCTATTATATCAAGTTTCCTTGGCCTTTCCTATCACGGGGGGCAGATTTTCTGCTGGGTAACTCCTTCTCTTTGTCTTCGTCTTCGGAAACTCAGTGAGCTTTGCTGAATTCAGAGGCTCCTCCCTGCCTCAGAGGAACGATTATAAATCTCAGGGACCAACAGCTTCTGCTGTTTCATTCAGGATGTTTCTCTGCCACCCATCCCCCGTGCTATCCCAGATTCTGGATCTTACTTTCTCTCGAGCACACTGTTGTACCAGAACGCTCAGACTAGTGTGGATTTTTACCATCATTCACTGCACACGCATTCCTTCAGAAAATGGTATTTCCACTCCTTCTAATTTTTTTTCCAGAGATTTTCCTAAACTTCCTTTTCTGAACTCCCCTTTAGAAGTGAAATCACATGTCCCATCAATCTCTTTACATTTCTAGAAAAAAAAACAAAACACTGTTTTCACTTATAACTGGAACAAGTTTTTCTTTTTCTGGCAGACATAATTTCTCAGTCTAATTTTGCCTTTCTCAGATATTCCATATCCCCCTGGACTGTTTTGTGCGGGCCATGTCTCAATTTCTATTTTGTGGACGCACAATATTTCCTTGTTCTGTTCCTCGCTGTTCATAAAACGTTGGGAATAAGGGCAGGGTCATCTCAAGAGCCAAGGCATTTGGCCTCAGCTGCCTGACCTCCCTCTCTTCGCACTGAGAATCTTCTCTGAAACTTTCTGGTTTAAAGAAGATGAGCAGTGACGGGTCAGAAATCATCCAAGCAGCTCTGTGGTGAACAACAGACTCACTCTACTCCTTAACTCAAGCTCAAAAAAGCCCAGCAATGGTTTACAACTGCTTTACGATCTCACCTATGGACTGTCTCCCCAGCTCACTCTCTGCACACCCAGCATGTGTCACCTCTGATTTCATGTTTTCCGTGTATAAGCTCCTGAACATCTGCTCTCAGTTTTCCTCCTACTAATTAATTCTTCCCCTCATCAACCCTTGAGTCTTGAAAAACGTCTCAAGCATGCTGTGTGGATACCTGCTTCTCTCCTCCCAGACCAAGGGGCAGGGCACATCCCTGGGTGGACTTCTCTCTGTCCAACAGCTAGATACCCGGTTGCAAGCACAGCTATGTCCCTGTCTTCTGTCCCTGGTAGGGACTCTAGAGTGGCAGTACCTAGACCTGGCTGGCCTCCTGGAACTTCATGGGTGGCTTTTAAAGATAATGGGGGAGAGAGACAGAGACAGAGACAGAGAGATTTTCATCAGTGAGCTGCTGGATTTGAGTTTTCAGTGTGAGTCCTTAGAATCTTTATCATTAAAAACTTTATCAGGAAATCTTAATGATTCATTTGTAGGGGGATCATAAGCATGAATCGGAGCACAGATAACCAGATGCCAACCCTTGAGGGAGTGACCAAAATATTCTGGGTGATTTACAGATTATCTGTGTTGCTTGTGATGAGCTGAGAGTCTAATCCTCCTGGAACAAAAGCTATCAATTTTCTCTATCAGCGTGATTCAATACTATTTCAAATAGTGAAATAGTATCTTTGTTTTGCAGTAACTAGTTCAAAGAATAACATTTTAATAATATTTGTTTTTTAATGGTAGCCACGGGATACTTCAGTTTAGCTTGGAATTGGTCTCAGCGGCCAATATCAGACATTTCATGCTATGGTAGTCTGCCTCTGAAATTCAGAGATGTGCTTCATCTCTTTAGGAGGATCACCTGTGGAAATAAAATCTCCAAGTGAAATGCAGGATGTATTTTGTGAGCCCTTACACGGCTGGGGTGTCTCTGCTCCCACCAAACATGTGCACAATGAAAGATCCTGAATGGATATACTGAAATATCACAACGTTTTTGTTCTCCAAGACACCTAGAATTGCCCTATTTTATTTCTAAAATGATCATTGCGCTAGAGAAGGGTGGGGCAGCCTGATTTATGTGACCGAGTAAGTAATAATTTATTTTATTTCTGCCTGGACACTTGTTGGAATTTCACTTTGTCCTTTAAAAGTATCTTTGTACTTTAAAAAGTTAATCCCACTGAACCCAAGAGAGCCTCCCTTTACACTGAATTGCCTGGAATGTGAACCATGTTCGTTTTCTTTTCAAAATTTCTACTGAATTTTTCTTTAGTCATGCCCTTGTTTTTATTCCTAAAATTGCTTATTGTGCATTTTGGTTTCAGATTTATTGCAGAAAAAGCTATCCATTTTATCTTCCTTTTAATTTTTCTTATTTCCCATTTTAATAATTATTTTATCTCAGTTATTTCTTTTTTTTCTGCTTTCTCTGGGGATCAGTGTGTATTCTTCCTTCCATCCTCTTTCAGTGAATTCTTATTCATTTTCTTCAATTCAGAAAAAAAGTTTCTCCTATTATATCTTTGTGGATTTCTTATCTTCTACCTTCTAGTACCTTCTCTAGAGGTAATCTTCTATCTGTTGAGGATGCATTAGCTGTTATTCATATTTAGAGCCGAGCCTTCTCTCTCATGATCTCTCCTATCTCAGCTGTATCCCCTAAAATCTGAAAGAGAGAGTTACAAAGTTGTTTTCCATCTTACTTATCTTATTAGCCTTGGTATCATCTCAATTTTTAATGCCTCCAGCAAACAATTCAATGTTGCACAGTCTTGGGTTGTGATCATCTTTACCTCTACCCATGTATTCATGCCCTTTGTGCTCATCTTTCCATTTCAGCCCATTGTGGTTTTATTTCAGAATTTCTGTATCTACTTAAATTCTTTTCACCATGCAAAGAAAAGTTTCTAAAACTTTCCTTTTGAATACCAAAGGAAATCATAATAGCACTCTTCCTATGTGCCTTCTGAATGTATATTCCTTTCCCTTGCTCTGCTATATATTTTCATAGGCTCCTCCTTGATTTTCTCCTCTTCACTTATCCACAGATATTGAGAGAATTTTGTTTCCAAACTTGGAAATAAAGTCTATTAATAGACCATGTCAGCAGGTTTCCATGTACCAACTATTGTTTTAGTTCCCATTTACCACCATTCTAATTCCTGATTTCTAGGAGAGTCTCTATGGGTGTATTGCCCGAGAAGGTGTCTAGGAGTCTGCAATTCTGAACTAAGGAAAAAGGAAATCATTTTTAAAAAAAATATTCCTAATATGAATGTCTGCTGGCAGTTTCCTACTATCAACTCTTCCCTATAACACTTCATTTGGAAGGCAAGGTCCTCCGAACACAGGCAGAGCTTGTTTTCCTCACGGTCTGACTGCTCTCCGACATTTTGAAGAATGGCAACTGGTAGCCTGCGCGTTTCCCAGGATGGTGCTCTGGTTATTCCACAGAAGAACGTCAGTGAATGGTGTCAAGACGCCATGTTTTGTTTTTTCTTTCTTTCTTTTTCTTTCTTTCTTTCTTTCTTTCTTTCTTTCTTTCTTTCTTTCTTTCTTTCTTTCTTCTTTTTCTTTCTTTCTTTCCACACAACTCTTGGTTTTGGAGAAGATAAATTAAACCTTCCTGACTTTTTAGAAAAATACATTTTTTCAGCTTCAAGAACAAAAGCAAATTGTACTATTAAAAAAATAGAGAGAGTTCTCTCATTGCAACTCCGTATGTTGTGCTGTTGGTGTCCAGTTTCCCCAGATATCAGTGAGAAGCCACAGAAAGCGGCCCCAGGGCTGATAATCCACACGGCATTCTGAGTTGTTGAATCCGGCTCTGGCTTAGCTGACTGCCCCTTCTCCATATGTGCTACTCTCTCTCTCTGGGGATTCCTCTTTTATGGACACTGATCTTTCATCTTAAATTCCACATGTCTCATCTTCTGGTTATTTTCATCTCTTTATGTCCCCCACTCCTTGAGTTCTGCAGAATTTAATAATGATGTGTTTTAATTCATTGATTTATTTCTTTGGATTTCACAAAGTAGCACATTGTGGTGAATATAGCTCAGGGCAAGCATTAGAAACTATTGCACCTATTCCGGGCCTCTTAGAAACTTCTCCGTCCCATGGAGTGCCGGTAGGCTGTGAGTTATGGTACCAAACTCCAATCCCAGATGTGCATTTGACAATCATAGTACTGCATCCCAAAGGACTTAGTGATATTTTCAGATAGGGGTATGTGACATTTTCCCAGGCCAGAGTTTTCCCTGGGATATTTTGGGGGAACTTGAGTTTTTTCTTCTCTTTTAGCATTATGAGCTGAAAAGCATATAGGCCTGGGATTGAAGAGTGTCTTGCCAGATACTTTGAAAGTCTGTATAGAGTGAGAAAGATCTGGGGCCCAAGTAAAAGAAAAGCTGAGACAAGTAAAGTTGCAGAATAGATAAAGTGGATAACGTCATCTGAGTTTCAGAATCAGGCCACACCTGAAATGAAACTCATTCCAGATATTCAGTCAATAAATGCTTCAGGTTAATCTGCTCTGTTTCATGAAATCAAGAATGTTAATTATTACATTTAATTTGCCATCATTGCCTCTTATACTCAATTTAATGATACATTTTCCATCTGTATAGTGAGCACTGTCCTATATTCTTCCTTCTCCATGACTCTATGCTATAGTTTCAGAAATGAAATGAGAGATTCTTGAGCATTTTCTTTCAGGTTATAGTCTTCCAAAGAAAAAGTATATCCCCGAGATATCAGATGGTTCTTTTCTCTATTGCTGAATCTTTTCAAATGCCTGTTCATAAATATGTTTTGTTGTGACTGCTCATTCAAAAATAGTGAATATTGTATATCAGGGTTAATGCAGGGTGTTTTATTGATTGATTGATTGATTGCAGTTTGTTCGCATTCCTATTTTGATGTTTTAGAGATCGAGGAGAGAAATTTTGGGGTAAATCAACCTAATGAAACTTTTAGTTTGTAAGATCAGGGATCCAGAGGCTGGTAGAATCAAGAAGAGAGTTCCTAACACAGAAGTCATGTTTTGATTATCTTCTCAAGTTTTTACTTTGATGTGTTTACTTTGGTAGCCCAGAGTTACCTGAGTCACTATTCTGACTCTTCAAACTATCAAAATCCCTGCCTAGCAACTGATTATTCTCCAGTCTTATTCAGCATGTTTTCTATACAAACTTTTAGCTAAAACCGAGAACTATTGACGTATTCCTATTTTCGTGGAGTTTTGTTCTAGGTATTAGATCTGTGTTCTCTCTATGCCCCTGTTTAGAGGCTGGCATTATTGCCGGTCCTGGCCGCCCTAAGAAAGGCATATTAGTGGGTAGCTACTGAGAGTTGCCATTTATCCACAGTTCATACCTATAAGATTGTAAATGTTCTCGGCTGGTCCTTCTTGAGTCCATTCTTGGTAGCATTGCATGTATGATGAATTTTTTTTATTTTTCTGATTTATACATTGGAGCTCTTCTTAGAATTGAGTATTATTACAGATGGTTTCCTATTTCTTCATCATCATTATCATCATCATTAGCAGAAGAAGGAGAAGAAAAAGAAGGAGGGAGAGGAGCGGGGAGGAAGAGAAGAGAAAGAAGAAGAAGAAGAGGAAAAGAAGAAAAAAGAGAGGAAGAAGAAGAAGAAGAGGGGGAGGAGGAGGCGGGGGGAGAGGAGGAGGGGGTAGAGGAGGAGGGGAGGAGGAGGAGAGGGAGGATGAGGAGGGGGTAGAGGAGGAGGAGGAAGAAGAAAGGGAAAAACATCTCAATTGAAAGTCTACAAAACTATAGTAGTTAAATGTATTTGCATAGATTGCTGTCTTAAACCCAAAATACTGTGATGAGATTTCTCAGGAGTGGTATGGCCAAAATTATAAAATACAGCAACAGTTTACTTGGTAGATTGTTGTGAGTCACCTCCCCTTTCCATAATCTCAGGCTTGTTTTTAAAAAAATAGGTCTCCTTGTCGTTTAGATAAAATCATTTTTCTTCTCTATCTTCCTTCTTATATTCTACTTTTCGAAGGCAAGTATTTGTATATTAGTCATAAGGGCTTCATCACAAAATGTGACATAATTGGCAACTCATTGAAGACATGGGAACTTTCTCTTGTGTGCAGAGTAATCATTTCTTATAACAAGAAACACATGTGAGAATTTTTTTTCAACCATGTCTAGACTTGGGATCTTTCCCAAGAGAGTTTCCAGGTGTTTATCTAAGCATAACGGGCCAAATGACTACATTTTAGAGGCTGGGAAATGGGAACGGCATAACAGAAGTCTAAATGTGACTGGACAGCCTCATAATTCTAACATTAATTTGGAAATTGGAGAACCTTGAATGAAATTAATATCCTGGAATCAGGGGGTTGAATTTAATGTGAATTTC
The DNA here is from genome assembly GCF_002201575.2 of Neomonachus schauinslandi. Lineage (NCBI taxonomy): Eukaryota > Metazoa > Chordata > Mammalia > Carnivora > Phocidae > Neomonachus > Neomonachus schauinslandi. The sequence goes on from NC_058411.1 coordinate 141,465,161, forward strand.
TATTTGTTAATCTCTGCTGATGCCACTGCTTGAGGTCCCTCCACATTTGGCTCTGCTTTGTCACTTGTGAAATGTAAATTTCCCTAACTTAGTGCAAATGTTCACCGGAGGTCTGTGTTTGCAAATCTCCAGTCCTTAATACAATTGCCCTAATTCAATGCTAAACTCAGATTCATAATACTCACTGAGATCCTAATTTAGAAAACCCAAACAGTCCCCAGGTGACTTCACTGCAGAAAGCTGATTCATAAATTTCTCTTTTCATCCTTGAATGAATAAATTAAATTCTTCAACATTCTCAAAAAAAAAAAAATTGGCTGTGGCAGGCATTTACCTATTGTCTTTTGCCCAAATCCACCTTTCTTTGCAGAATCTTGAGATGGGGGTATGGGGGTCTATTTCTTTGCCAAGTGACTTCATGTTAGGTTCTGCCAGCAGGGGCCCTGGGGAGCCTGGGCAGGCCAGAAGAAGGAGAGAGCTTCTTTTTTCTTTCCTGGAGGCTGTCCCTGGTCACCTTGGCAGTGGCACTTTTTCCCAACAGCAGAAATTAGTTCTAGATCCCAACTTCGTTCAATACTCCCAAACCTTTATCATCATGGACCTTCAGAGTTATTTCAGCTACAGCAAAAAAAATCCTCTTCTCAGGGTTTAAGTTCAAGTTCAGTGGGGTCCTGCTTCCAGAATTATATATTCTGATAACCCCAAATGATTTCCTTCCTTTTCTCCCCCACGCTTATGGGTGATAACTACTTCTTTTCTCTGTGTGTGTGTGTGTATGTGTGTGTGTATTTTCTGGGCTCGCTACTTGTTTCTTCTCTCTTCTTTCAACCACACCAATTATGGTATAACCAATTCCTATATTAAATCTCTTCAGTTGAAATACCTATTATGGTTTTGACTTTCATGACTGAACCCTAAAAGATACAATACTAGTAAAAGTCCTAGGAAACAGATCTTCAAGGGTGAAACGCTGGTTTGCAGCTACTGTTCTGGAGAATAATTTCTGTCCAATGCCAATCTGCAAGAACTACCAGAAGTTTTCTTTCATCTGGTAGGAATGAGAGTATATATTCACAGTCTTGCCTCAAATCGTTCTCAAATCTCCAAAGCTGTCCTAGTAAGTCCTCAGAGATCCTAATCCTCTTCCTGTCCCACAATTATCACCCTGGTCCACTGATACGATGGCACCACACTGATTGTACTAGATGAAAACAATTAGCAAGTGCTTTAGATGTCTAAGATGCATGCAAGCCAGAGGGTGGGGAAGATGAAACCGTAAATATTCAGATGCCTGTCACCTCAGTGAAGTTGCTCAAAGTACCTCAAGCAAAAAATGAATGTCCTTTGGAGTCTCTTGCAAGCAGCACTAGGATAATCCCAATGAAGAATGTTACTGGTGTGGTTCAAAGCCATGCTCTCTTTCGTAGACTCAAGAACTAGAATCCTCTTTCCACTTCTATGCCTAGGCAGCCTTGAAGTTCTAGAAGGTGTCTTGCTGAATGGGAGTCTTTCCCCTTCCTTCTCTCAAAAGTAGGAGTTTCTCTTAGAGGCACTTTCTTAACAACTCGATGAGTACGCGTCCCTTGCTGTATACTTGTAAGAAAGAACTTCTCTTGATTGAGAGGTGATCATCTGCTAGTCTCAGCAAGTGCACACACCCCTTTGTATATAGCCACACAAGCTCACCATCAGGACATGGTCAATACAAAATATACATCTTGACTTTCTTCTGGTATGTACAGATTTTTTTACCCCAAGAGTTTCTGGTGTTTTTGTGGGGTTTTCCCTCTTTGGTATTTCTCTGGGTAATTCAATGGCAACTTTAAAATGGAATTTGAACCTTTTTCATTCAAACTGGTATCTTCTCCAAAGCTTCTCCAAAGTGTGTGTGCTTTAATAAAAGGAAAGCCATAGTTTAAGATTGTGATGCATTAACTCTGCTAATGATGTTTTCAGTGGATTATGTAAAATCACAAGCAATTAGTACAATAGAGACAAATCAGAAATAAAACAAAAGCTGTTTTTGAAGCAAATATATAAAGTTACAAGGTGTAGGCATAAACTTGTTTATTTCATGAGAAGGTAATGGACACTGAAAATATTACTTTTTTACCTTTTAAAAGATAATTACCAATTACTAATTACCAATTACTAATTACCAATCTAATTACTAATTACTAATAATTACCAATTGGCATGCAAATGCAAAATCCGACCATTCTACCACTGCCTGATATCTGCCTAGAAATGGTAAAGATGAAACATCTGGTTTTCTGTCACTACTTCCCTTGGGTGACCTTAAACAAATTCCTGTGGGTCTCTATGCCAAGAGTTGCATTGTTAAAATAAAATAAATTTTATTTGAATGGATTTCACTTGGGTTTATTTCTATGGATCAAGAATTATTCCTGGGGGTGGGTTGTTCCATTTGAGAGTACTCGTTATAAGCAAGGAATGAATTAATAATGGGTACAGCTACCAGATCAGTGGCTGTAGCTGGTCCCAGTCTCTTCTTTGAACTGATAACCATCCATAAGATGTGGAGGGAATGGATAAACCTTTGTTTCTCCTAAGGTCAGTGTGTCAATAAATCAGTAAGCCCTCAACTAGCCCCTGTGTGTCCTCATCAATGTTTTAGGTACTTTGAAGAGCACAAATGTTTATAAGAGACCACTTTACTCTCAAGAAGGTCCCAATCTAGCCAGGAAGAAATAGCCCGCAACTAGGGACAAATATGGCACACGGGATTTAGAGCCACGTAACGTGATGCTCATTGTCAAGTTCTCCAGTCTTATTTCCCGCAGGTTCCTGCTGTTGCAGCTCTCATTCCCACCTAAAAAGGCCTTCAGATTCAACAAGTCTTTTCAATATCTCCAGGCCCCTCCTAAGTGCTCAGAGATAGTTCTGCTCTTCCAACAGCCCTTTGAGAATCAGAGAACCCTCTGAAGCTCTTTAGGCGTAATCTGTCACAAATTTCTCAGTACTGGACCAGGGCACTCATCACAGAGATGGACCAGCCAGAGCCAGGACACAGGGCTTCCTTCTCTGAAAGGCACCAGAATCCAAGCCCTAAGTCCTCTGGAAACTCTGCTCTCACCACAGCAATATGAAGACTGTCTTCTGGTCTCAGTGAGTGGGGAGTTATACTATGACCCATCAAATATTCCGAATGCCAGTGATTTGTAAATTGCTTTTTACATGAATGCGAACACTTACCAACCAAAAGCATGCTCTGCCAAAATATGTATGTTTGTTTATACTTCCACCACCATTACTGGATGTGATCTCAAGAAATTATATATATTCTGTGTGAGGTTTATTGTTCATGGTGGTGGGTTTAAATCTGTATTTCTAATTGTTTTAATAATTTCAAAATAGTTCTGCTTTTTTTTTTTTTCCAGGTCGGATTACATTATCGTTTTTAAATTCATGAGGTAGCTGACAACTCATTTTGGGAGTAGAAGATGTGTCAGCTCTGGTATTTTGTTTCTGTCCTGTGCATATATTATAGTACTATTTTGGAATCAAAGCTTCTTCCAAAAATCTCTTAAAGCCACCTGTCCATTTTTTTGAAGTTTGATTCAGTTAAATTTAAGACATATAATTTAAATGACCACTAAACCAGGAACACAGAAATGATAATGCAGACATAGAGTGAGAGAATGAGGTTGTCAGACCCCCTTCCCTCAGGTGACCCCACTGACTGATCATGAGCTCATCAATGTCAGTCCCTTCATACGAGCAAAGCTAATATTTTCTTCTCAGGGTCTGACTTGTACTCTCTTCCTTAGAGATCACTGTTCTCCACCATGAGAACCCTTTAAGGCCTAAGCTTTTGAAAGGCAATAGCCTATTCTCTGCTGGAACATCCTTTCCATGAAGTGACAGATACGTTAACCATGTGGGGGAAAGGGTCACAAGACAAAAAGAAGCTGTGAGAAGAAAAGAGAAAAACACATCCATGTATATAAACATGCTTTCTCACCTGTCCAGGATTGGGGTGGGCAACCAGAGGGTGAGGCTTTCCAGATAAGGGGGAACATGTGGACACAGGTGCCTGACTGGGTGTAAATTAGGGCATAGAAGAGGATGGGGCTTCTAGGCGGGGGTATCCGGGGAGTCCTGGGAAGAATAAGGGGGTAAGGGAGTGCCACACTGGAAATCAGACAGAGGAACTAGCCTCTGGTACGTTTGGGTAAGACAGGGGATTTGTGTGTATTTCCCCGTCTCCTTTACCCCATCCATTAATAATGCAACACTAGGGACTATTTCTGATTTTTTTCCTAGATAGGTCTTCAATCCATCCGCTTCTCTGTGTCTCCATACCGTCCCCAGGCTCCTGCCTCCTCCAGCCTGCACCACCCCGGTAGTTAGCCCCCTAATCTTCCAGCTCTCACCTTTGCCTCAGAGTCCCACCTCCCCATCCTTCCCCAGGGCCTGGCTCCACTCGGGCCTCCCCAGTCACTTCAGTTCCCGGAGTGGCCCACTCTTTCTCTGCCATCACCCCAGGGACTCGGTCTCTTCCGCTGTGTGCTGGGAACACTCCCTACCCCACACCCTGCCGTGTTCTCCAAAACCCGAACTCAACACCACTTCCTTCATGACACAGTCCCTCCATCCCTTAACTGAGCCGAACCCCCTACCATGTCATTACTGCCCACCTACATACAGCTGTTGTCCGAGAAAGATTCATGATCTTCAAAGCCTTTGTTAATAAAGGAAGAGCATCTCTATTAAAATATGATTTAAGCATTCAGTTCAAGAAGGAGGGATACCATTGATGGTATTGTAATAGGCTCGCATGTCGACAGGGGGTAGCTCCACTTATGGGGAGCTCAGCATAACGTATAGAGGCGTCAAACCACTATGTTGTATGCCTGAAAGTAATGCAACACTGTGTGTAACTATACATACATACATACATACATACATACGTACATACAAAAGAGATAATAAAACAAACCCAAAGAAGGCAGAAGGAAGGAGAGATACAGGCATGTAAAAAAAAAAAAAATTAAAGAACCTATTTGTAATTCTGTGCAAGGAAACGAGAATCTCTATGGTGATTTCCTAATAAAATCTAAATGATAAAAACCTAACCTAAGAGAGACATTACACCACAGTCAGGGCGCCTGGGTGGCTCAGTTGGTTGAGCGTCTGCCTTCAGCTCGGGTCATGATCTTGAGGTCCTGGGATTGAGTCCCGTGTCAGGCTCCCTGCTCAGTGGGGAGTCTGCTTCTCCCTCTGCCTCTTCCTCTCCCCCTCCTCCCCCTGGCTCATGCTCTCTCTCAAGTAAATAAATAAAATCAAGAAAGAAAGAAAGAAAGAAAAGAAAGAAAGAAAGAAGGAAGGAAGGAAGGAAAGAAAGAAAGAAAGAAAGAAAGAAAGAAAGAAAGAAAGAAAGAAAGAAAAGGAAAGAAGAAAGAAAGAAAAGAAAGAGAAAGAAAGGGGCGCCTGGGTGGCTCAGTCATTAAGTGTCTGCCTTCGGCTCAGGTCATGATCCCAGGGTCCTGGGATCGAGCCCTGCATCGGGCTCCCTGCTCGGCGGGAAGCCTGCTTCTCCCTCTCCCACTCCCCCTGCTTGTGTTCCCTCTCTCGCTGTGTCTCTCTCTGTCAAATAAATAAATAAAAATCTTTAAAAAAAAAAAAAGAGAAAGAAGAAAGAAAGAAAGAAAGAAAGAAAGAAGAGAAAGAAGAAAGAAAGGAAAGAAAGAGAAAGAAAAAGAAAGAAGAAAGAAAGAAGAAAAAGAAGAAAGAAAGAAAAAGAGAAAGAAAGAAAGAAAGAAAGAAAGAAAGAAAGAAAGAAAGAAAGAAAGAAAAAGAAAGAAGAAAGAAAGAAAAAGGAAAAGAAAGAAAAGAAAGAAAGAAAAAGAAAGAAAGAAAAAGGAAAAGAAAGAAAAGAAAGAAAGAAAGAAAGTTATACCACGATCAATTACCAGTGAAGAAGTAGAAAAAGCTTCCTAAGAAAAAGCCCCCAGTACACATATCTTCACAGGAGAATTGTGCAGGTGTTAGAATGCCGCCTCTACCCCTGCAGAGGTTGTGGTTGGGGCGATGGAGAACGTCTCCACCGCGCAAACAGCCACCTGTCCCACGCAAACATTCCTTTGAGAATCAGGTTGCTATATTATTCAGCTCTTCGAACTCCAGTTCAATACCTCTCCTCTAAATAAAATGACCATGCATTCTGAGTTTCGAAAATAGTTCTTTTTTCCAGAGTTAATCTGAGTTTTCTAGAAGCAGTTAGATTTTGATAGATTGTAATTAAAAGTAGCTAGATTTTAATGTATAAATACATGTAGTAATTATATGCATAAAGTCATTAGACATTGGGACTCATTAATAAATGACAATTCATAAGTTAAGGTGACTACATGATTACTAAAATTAATATATGCACAATGATCAGGGTTGGATATGCTATTTCTATTTTTTTTTAAAGATTTTATTCTATTTATTCGTCAGAGAGCAAGAGCACAAGCAGGGGGAGTGGGAGAGGGAGAAGCAGGCTCCCCACTGAGCAGGGAGCCGATGTGGGGCTCCATCCCGGGACTCTAGGACCATGACCTGAGCCGAAGGCAGACGCTTAACCAACTGAGCCACCCAGACGTCCCTAGATACGCTATTTCAATAGCTAAAGTCCACGAGACTTCTCAGTTGGTACATGGATCCAAGAAATCGTGGCCTTAGGGAAGGAAAGATGTGGGCGCCAGGTGATACCAACAAGGAGAATTTCTGCATGCTGTATTACAAAATTACTTTGCCAGAGCTCAAAAGTATTCGAAAGGTTTGAAAATATATCACCACATATTCACTTTTCATGTCAAAATGACTATAAATGATAACTTTAAAAAAAGATGTACTTTTTAAAAGCTTTGCCAAAAGAACCACATTTGTTAAAAGAGACATGACAATTCATCTTTTCACTGGTGGGATAAGCCTGACTCAAGGCAGAAATGTGACAACATTTTCAATCCAAGGGGCTAGGTTAACTGCTGATTCTATTGTGTCTAGTGCTTCAGTGGATACATTTCTTAAGATAAAACGCATGCAAAACAAGATTTGTTACAAACAAGGTGGGTAATTGTACGCCACCCTGCAAGACCCATTCTGTCACAGGTCTTTCTATTGTTTTCAGCGCTGTATTGGTAAATGTGTGTTAACCAGCTTTCCAAAAAGAAAGTTTTGATTTATAGAATGTGCCAATGTGCCTGGTGGAAATACTCTAAACGTGGTTGATTCTAAGTGACCAGCTTGAGGTCACCAGAAGAGACATGCACACATTTGGCTCTTGTGAGCTGGAGGGGCTCCAACACACCATTAATCCTAGATACATTTTCACACTGCAGCATGACAAACGAAACCCTGAATTACCGTGAAATATGTTCTTGCTCAATAAGATCAAGATATTTTATATTAGGAACTGGCTGACATTTCATCTTTAACAATTATGAAACATCTATCTGGCCACAAAAGTCAATATATTAGTTTAAAATGTTCATATGGAAGATCTTAAACACTGCTAGGTTAATAAGCATGTGTAATAACACATCTGACTTTGTAAAATTTAATGTAGGTATAATTTTGATAACATTAATTTTTTAATAATTTTAATAGTTTTAGTTTTTAAATTAAGTTTATTACTCAATGTTGCCACGTTCCTTTTTCCCCAAATGGAGGGGCACAACTTATTAGTCCCAGTGCCTTGTATAAATACTTATGCTTACTCCAATATTCAGAATATAGACCAAAAAAATCTATGCTTTCCTGACTTGGTGTTCTCCAAGTAAGGAAGAAGGGGGGGGGGGAGATTTACTGCATTTGGAATCAGCTTCAACAGGTAAATGAAAGTTAGATTTTTGAGTCTTGTGGAATCCATCCTCCGGCCACAGATCCCTGAGGGGCCAAGGTGCTCTGTTTGAGAATCTGTACGCACATCTTGGAATGTTATTTATCCACTGACGTCGGAAGTTCTTTCCTACCTTATTTCTTATGTCAAAAATGGTCTTTTTTATTCAAGTTTGAATATGCTTTCTAATATACTGCTGTGGTACTTAAAGGCAAATTTGATAAACCTCTCTTTATTTTTTTTTAGGATTCAGTTCAAAATAAGACCTTGAGGGGCGCCTGGGTGGCTCAGTGGGTTAAGCGTCTGCCTTTGGCTCAGGTCACAATCTCAGATCCCTGGGATCGAGCCCCACGTTGGGCTCCCTGCTCAGTGGGGAGCCTGCTTCTCTCTCTCCCTCTGCCCTTCCCCTCCCCCCTCCTAGTGCTCGCTCTCTTTCTCTCTCTCAAATAAATAAATAAAATCTTTAAAAAAAAAAATAAGGCCTTGAGTAGACTTTGCCTGAGGAAAAAAGGAATTTTCAAAATGTGCTTCCTATCTGTTACTTATTTACTCATTCATCCATAAATGCAGTTGTGACTCACACATCCTTCTGCATTCAGTGTGTGGTCACTGAGCCACTCCCGGGTGCCGGGTGAGGAGCCGGGGCTGGGGACACAGCTGAGACCAGACGGCCCAAGCCCCTGCCCTCCCCCTCATGCTGCAGACAGACTCGCAGGAAGGGAGGCCATAACCAAAGGGCGGTCATCGCGGGGCTTCTCAGAAAGGGGGCTGCAGGGCCCCGAGATGTGCGAGAGTCCAGTCTGACGTCCTCCTGGATGAAGGAGGAAGATCTCACTGGAGGAGTCCTGAGTAAGCCGCCGCTCGAAGGATGGTACTTGTCCTTCAATCCTGGTTCCATTAGAACTTCCCAGGGAAATAGGCAAGGGCAGGTGAGCATTAGAGACTACAGAAAGGCCCTCCACGTTTTTATGATGATGACATCAATCTGCTAGAAATATGGGGCTTATGCAAATTCCCCCACTCATCAGCAAATAGGGTCTGGGCTTGACAAGTGATTTGTGTTGATTAAGGGCTCTCGAAAGTCAGAGGGCCCATCAGTGACCATAGAAATGATTTTGTAAAACCTCTCTCAACAATTCAAATAAATTGCTCACAGTCACTTAATAGGATGTTTAGAGAAATTTAGATAAGTGAAGATTTGTTGAACTAGATGAATTTTCCCAACATTGTCATCAAGTTCAGAAATAGGTCAATGAGGTAAATGCAATGAACTTTCTCCTTGTTACCAAAGCAATGTTTTAATGATTTAAAAAATTGGGAATGCAGATAAACAGAAAGAAGAAAATGAAACTCCCCCTATATTCTACACTAAGAGATAAGCCCTGTTCCATTTGGTCAAGCTCTCCAGATTTGTTCACCTGTGTTTGCTAAAGGCGGATGAAATGTGTCCCCAAGGACAGCTGTCACTCCACTGCCCCCCTATCTCACACATCTGTCCCAGGGGTTTTACCTTTCTCTGCCACACTTACTCTCTCTATAAAAGGAGGATAAAGTCAAAACTGCACAACAGAGTTGTCGCCAAATTAACTGTTTTAAGTCGTGTCAAAGGCTTAGAATTCTGCGCTCCCTGCACGGATGGGCGCTCGGTCATGCTCCCCGTTTCTCTTTCTCTATCAGTGGTTTTCCAGCTGCAGGTTTTGAGGCATCCTAACTTGCCATGACCGTGATTTAGGTGTTGTGACCGGCATTAAAAGGGAAGAGATGAGACAAGATAGTAGGGATTTTGTAAAACTCTTGTTCAGTGGAGAAATATGAAATAATAGGTGACAGTCAGAGCTGTACAGAATTGTTCCTGCAAGTGTGTATGTGTTTGGGATGTGGAGCTGTGCACCGTGTTACCAATGTAAGTCTCAGGGTGGGTCCCCGCCAGCAAAGGTCCAGGAACACTGCTCTCATCCATCACACGACCTGGCCTTGGAGCCACTTCCACTCTCTCGGCAATCAACGTACCCTGGCCACCCCTCCACATCATCCAAAACTCTTCTATTCAATCTTAACTGCTGCACGGTATTACTTATATGAATAGAGCTTAAACTGTTTGATCAATACCCTAATATTTTGGCTCAAATAGGGATCTTTTTTGTAATTTAGAAGATTTTAAATATTTTATAGATTCTGTGGTCTTTAAAAAGACAATTCACCAAGTGCATTATTATACCAGATTTAAAGTGTATACTGTGGAGGGTACTCTGTTCAAATAACTTTGCAGATCAGAAGAATATATTTATTTATTTATTTATTTATTGTACCATTTATTTTTCAATTGAGACTCCAGAGATGCAGAATAAATAGTGTGTTTAAGATAGAAAAAAACATTGGGCAAGCTTTGTTTAGCTACTGTGCTTGACATAGCTGAGAAAAAACTCAGCATAAGATGTTTCATGTCAGAGCACAGAGACTTCTTGCAGCCTTGCCTTCATATACATTTGGCGGTCTCTTTTGCAATGGGTAGATGAATGTACCTACCTACTACCTACCGCCCACTGACAAGGCCTTGAAGTGACCTTCCTCTAGGGACTCAACTGCCTCAAAGTTAATACTTCGCTAGGGGCAAAAGACAACCTTAGCCCAACCCCCAGGATCCTGTAAGTCTACTTTAACATATAAAAATTCCTTTAGAAATTTCCTTTATCTCCAAATCCCCCCAGATATGTGTTGGCAATCATCCCCCAAGCATATGGGCCACTGATATACATCTGAAGGGTCTCAAGTCTAAGGTTTTATTAGATGGTAATAAGTGACCTTTTCCCAACAATATGTAGCCCCCTCAGAGTCCTGGAAATCTTGCTTCCAAAATCCCTTAGAGACTTACACTATCCCTAACCCCTTCCCAACTTGAAAGTCTATAATGGGCCACTCCTCAAGACCCCAGTGCAGCACCTTCTGCCCAGGGGTCCTGTCCCTGTGCTTTAATAAAATCACCTTTTTGCACCAAAGATGTCTCAAGAAGTCTTTCTTGGCCATCAGCTTTGAACCATAACGTTCTTTCATGCATCAGGCATGCATCTCACATTCACTTTGGTGGTGGCCAACGTATCACCTCAGTTAAAAATGAGAGGGGAGAAACCCATCTCAACACACTTACAAGCCTGGGAAGAAATACAAATGAGGGTGAATGGAGAATGTGGGCAGGGGCAGGGTGCTGTTTTGTATGGGGTGGTCAGAGAAGTCCTCCCCGAGAAGAGGAGAATCAAACTGAGTAGACTCTAACAGAACTGAGCCCTGTGGATATCTCTGGGGAGAACACTGTAGACACAGGGAACTGTATGTGCAAAGGTCCTGGGACAGGAGTGGTCCGAAAGACACCAAGAGAAGAATCAGTGGGTCGGGAGTCTGGCACCAAGTGAGAAGTGGATGCGAGGTAGCGGATGAATCACAGAAACAGCGGTAGACAGCTCGCTCACAGATGGCTTCATCATCCATGGCAATGTTCCCTAGACTGTGTTTGAGTGACAAGAGTCCTTTTTTCTTTACTTCAAATAGCAGGAAAACACAAGAGAGGAACTCTACCACTGGAACTGAGTATAAAGCTTAGTAAAATGTGCTATAAGCTGGGACATGAGCCCAGTTGATGAGCTGGCTGCTAGCAATTTGTTCCAACAATCTTATTAGCACATAAAAGAAACTCTTGACACAGGGACTGAGTAAACAGGTGCTGTTAGGTCCAGGTGATGTGCTCTGCGGGTTTCCTTCTATTACAAAAAGATCTTGTAGGGAGACTCTTCATTCTGACTTTATATGTTCTCTTGCCTAAACACAGGCTACTGGTTTTTCACACCTGGGCCGTCTCCCTCTCCTGAGCATCTGAGTCCAGGCGAAATGAGTTGTAAGTGATCAAAAGCAATACTGGAGTGAACGTGGACGTGACAAGAAGGGACACAGCGGCGAGCACACATCCTCTGCACAGAGTGTGTGTTGGGGTGTTGGGGTGTGGGGGTGTGGGCAGGGACACTACCCAGGGGGGCTCAGCCCCGGCTACCTACAGAGCCCCCGGTGCTCTGCTGGCTGGCCTCCCTGGGCCTGGCTCCGCGGTCAGACAGCCACATGCAGGTAGGTTCAAGGGCATCCATCAGCTGGCTCAACCGTGGAGGATCACCATGCCGTAAGGCTGAAGAAGAGATTACCAGCATGGGAAATTGCCTCCAGGACTGGGAGAAGCCCCACTTCAGCTGCAGTGAGGGGTCAAGAGGGAGGAAACCGGCTGGCGGGAGCAGCAGGGGCAGATGATGGGAGTCTGTGCGTTCATCTAAACATGCATCCTCACCCTGGACATGGAGGCGTGGCGTGGACAGAAGCCACGTCCTCTGTATTCCCGTGAGGAGGCAGCACGCAGAAGAGGAGAGACCCAGAACTTCCACGCGTGGTTCTCGACTGTGTCACACCCTGGCATCGCCTGCTAGCTGGGACCTGCTGGTGCATGGTCTCCAGCCCCAGAAATTCACTGGTCTGGGATGCAAGCTGACATCGGAGACTTTTGGAAGCCCCTGGTTCATCCTCAGGCGCGGTCAGGTTGGGACCCACAGCTCCAGAGCCGGCCAGCTGATTGGAATTTTGCTTACCAGCTGTGTGCTTGAAGGTGCGCAGCTTAATGCTCGGGGCTGACTTCTCCAGTAGGCACATCGAGCACCATGCTTACGGCCCGCGACCATCTTAGGGGCCCACAGAATGTTAGCATTTTTTTTTTAAACCAGAAGAAGAAAAAGTGAATAGGGTTATATTCACCTTTATACCTAGTAGTTGTAAAATATAATTTTTAGTATTTTTCAATGGCGGAAGGGGCGCACACAGGTGGACGGCCCTAGAGCGCTCCAAAGCCGTGATGCAGCCCGTGCTGGACCTCACCTGGCCGGTCTGTGAAATGGGTTAGCATGGAACCCCTGACCCCACAGTCAGCTGCAAGAATAGATGGCCCCACTTCTTCCCTCTTTTCCTTCCTGGCCCAGGAATCTGTCTAAAACTGACATCCCCTGTTAACAGCTGCTCTCTTACACTATTTCCCCCAAGACTGCCTTGAAGTTATACGAAAATATTTCATTCTTACAGAATCTTTTATCTTAGAGGAATTTGCGGGAGACAGAAAGCAAATTGCACGCAGAAAAGCCAACCACCGTGCTCTGTACCCTGCAGATGTTCGAGCAGCATTGGTTCTTCTGAACTGGGTGGGGGGCAGTGAGGCAAACACTTGAGATCAAATCTTAGCGGCCCATGCGTTGCAGCAGATGCATGGCAGGCTGGGGATGGGAGTGTTTTCAAAGAAAATCTTTGTGGTCTCCACATCTGTATGACCGTCAGGTGCACCTGGGGAAGCTCATCCTAGAGCCGAGCTCCTAAATCAGCACACTTAAGAGCGGGCTGGACGTACGCTCAGGGCCAGATGTGCGCCAGAATCAGCCACACTTGGGAACCATGGCTTTTTAGTGTCACCGGTATCAACATTCTCCACTGGCATCTGCAGACCCCCACCCGCCCCCTTTCCACCCTGCTTAGCATTTCAAAGGCAGACTCTTAGCAACTGCATGAGTGGGCTCTCTTGCCCTCGGAGGTCTGGTTGGGTCCACGCGGGCTCCGGCAAGCAGTGGACAGTGTGTGTGTCTGGGGGGACGACGAGCCTTCACCTCCCTGCCCCGCCCCCACCTGGTCCCACTTGTGCCTCCGATTCAGGCCTCCTCCTCCAGCTGGAGCTCTCAGCAGGTTCTGGAAAACACGCCTTTCCTTGCCCCTGTCGGCAGCTGAACACCCCGGGGAACCTCACCACCCCTCCTTCGGTCTCCACGACCTACAGACCCCTTTGTCAACAGGCCCTTCACTGGTCTCGGTGCACCTGCCTCCCCAGACAGTGCCATCATTCCTGCCGGGACTCTGAGTACCTTCAGCCTATAGGGTAACCTCCTTGCCGGCAATCCCACAGTCCTAACGGGATCGCCTTCCGGGGCAGGAAATGCACACGAATCTCCAGCATTCAGGTTTTGTTAATACAGTTCACTCTCAGTGGATTTTTTTTTTTTTTAAACTCACACGTCTGCTCTGCTTTCCCGTATGGCTACAGTCCGCCCTACCCTGACAGTAACAGATTGTTAGTGACAGCAGGAAGACACGGGAGTGCCACCGAAGGCACGTCTCTTGTTGCAGGCCGCCGGGCAAGTCCGTGGTGGAGCCGGCTGCCCCCACGGCGCCGGCTGTTCCTCCAGGCTCAACACCGGCCGGTGCTGGATTCCCAGGGCCCCAGGGCGGGCACAGCGTCATACCTAGCCCCTGCAAGGTACTTCTCACAAGCTGGCTCACTATGGCTTCCGGACCAGAGCCCATCTCAAGGGCACTCTCGCCTTGCTTCAAATTCTGGAAAGGGCTTCACTGAAATAATGTTTTCCCTGTGATTGATGGGCCTGAAATCCCTGCCATGAATCTGAGGGCAGCCAGTTTTTCTTGCTGCTGAGGCAGCACTGTGAACCATCGCAAATGGCCACATCAGAGTGGGTATTTTCCAGGAAAAATGCTGGCTTCTACTTAAGTTTTATGGGGGTCTCCTTTGGAGAGCACGCAAAGCTCTTCTGGTTAAATCTTTCCCAGAGAAACCCAGCAGACCAAAAGCCACATCATCTACTCCAACAGATGAAGGGGAGGTGGGGCTCTTTTGGAGGAAAGAGGCTTTTTTTTTTTTCTCTTTAACTGTTTGTGGGCGGACAGGAGGGTGGGCAAGCAGGAACCACGCGTAAACCCAGATGTTGACATGAGACCTGCAACCTGGTCCTTTCCATTTTGCCCGAGAACACTGGACAGGATCTTCGGTCTGCCTTGCCACCTTCCTTTGCTGTCCTCGGTCCCCTCATGCAAAGTGTGAGCTAACAATGTCCACTTCAAGGGAAACTAGAAGGATTACGTCAGGTAATCGGAGCGGACACGTACACAGTGAAAACTAGCTTCCACATTTGTAATCTCTTGGACCATATGATTTAAAAAATATTTTCATGTTGAGTTTGCCTCTTTGATTCAGATCACGTGGATTTGGTCCCTTGACCACATTTCTGTCTTTCCCCGGCAAATACATGATCCCAGAGAAGCTGAGCTCACATCCTCACTCAGTCAATTTATTACTTGGGGGCTGATGTCAGCTCTGAGTACACATTTGTGAAAGGAGTTGTGCTTGAGTCCCAGCTCCTGTCTTATGGGCCATGTAACCAGGACCGGCCCTTTGTTCAAAATTTGGTAAACTCTTCAAAATGATGACCATGGAGCAGGGAACAAAGCATAAATGGGACTCTTCTGAGTGCTGGGTCCTGTGCGCCTACACGTGACCTTGTGCATGACTTTGAGGGTTCATTTAGGTGCTCTGGACCTTGTAAATGAAAGGAGAGTGACTGGCAGGGCCAGTGGGCATAGCATAGGACTTGGCACAAGCAGAGGTTCGTAAAGTAGAGCTACTCTTCCATCGTTGCGGTCCTTACTGGCATCATTTGGCTCCGGGTTATGAGCAATGCTGAGCCCCTGCCCCCCCCTTAGTTTATTTCTTGCATGAATCACTTGTCCTACCACAAATGGCAGTGGCTTGAGTAGGATAATGGAAGACTAGATCCAGATGGGGTGGGCTTGGGGGTAACTGTCATTACCAAATGTTGATTTTTATGAACACTTAAGTTTGAGTCCCTGGTAATTAGCATCAGAAATTAGCATAAAAATGCTTTTTAAAATGAGTTTAAGTGTAAGAAGACTACACAAAGAAACAAGACATAAGCTCTTTGAGCCTTACCTTCCTGTTGGGCAATGTCAGGTCATCGTTATCCAGCGATCAGCCAAGGACCGCCTGCTACCTGTTTTTATAAATAAAGTTTTATCAGAACACAACACATGCATTCATGTCAATGGTGCACCGGGCCGCTTTCACACTACATGATAGAGCTGAGTGGTTGAAGCGGAGACCATCTGACCCACAGAGCCTAAAATTGTTACGATCTGAACCTCGACACAAAGAGTTTGTCAACCCCTGCTCGGTACAGCCTTGGCAGGGCTGTCGTGGGCACGAGCAAGGTGAGAATTCATGTGTCTTACGAAAGGAACACAGAGCACAAACACGAGAGTTGATGGGTTCTTAACACTGACCCACTGGGCTTCTGGGTCTGCTCTACGGCTGCTTCCTGCATGAAAGAAATGGATACAAAGGATGTGAGTAAGTGATCGACCCATCAACACCTTCTCGGGCACGAGTCACAGGCGAGGCACCTTGGTACCTGTCACATCAGGGATGCAGTTCCCAGTTCCCCTGGCCCTGCTGCTGGAGAGTCACACCAGGGCTGCTGGGGATAAAACAAAGGAAAAAGAAAATCAAGGGAAATTTGAGCCTCCATCCAAAACACGAAACCTTGTCAATTTCTTATTGTAGGTTTCCCCAGCTACTGCACAGTGAAAACCCAGCTGGGCGTTCTGGGGGGGGGGGGGGGCGGGGGGGGGGGGGGGGGGGGGTCCCAGTGCTTGGGGAATGCTGCCAGTCTCTGACCCTGGAGCCCTTGGAGTTCGGGGGTGGTGATGAGGAGGCCCACATTGTCCTCCACCAGGAAAAGTTAAATCTCCAAATCGAACTTTTTAGGAGTGCTCAGGGTGAACGTTCTGTGGAGCACACACAGAAGCCAGACTGCATGAGCGAGCCCGTCTGCCGCGGGGCTCTGGGCAGCTTTCCGTCATTGTTAGGACGGGCAGAGCCCCACAGGGCGACTCGCCGCAAGGAGGCTGACGCCAGCCAGGGCTTCCGCCCAAAGCACATCAAATTCTTCCATCTCCAGTCACTGGACCACTGGCTCCTTCATCTGCACACCTGGCCCCCGCACCCGTTCCATCCACCATCCAGCCAAGTTCAAGTCACCAGGGCCAAAGCAGCTCCTGTTGCTGGATGAAGCACACCTTCCTCTAAGCCGGGACTTGTATTTCCTCTCCGGGCACAAAACCATGAGTTGAACCCTTTCATCCTGAGATGGGGCTGTGCCCACTGGTGGTGAGAGCTCTCTTCTGAGTCTCTGTTGACACATGCAAATGAGATGATTAAATTCAGGGAGAGCCATAAAAGTGATCGCATTGGTTAAACATCTTACATTCATGTCTCAGTGATGATAGTCTCTTGCATTTAAGAATAATGATCCCTCTCTTTAAGACTCTGTAGACCTCTGAGGCCCCTCACCCACCTTGCTGTATTCCTGATTACTGTAATAAATCCCCACCTCTCAGGAGAGAGCTTCCGACCTCCATGGACCTCTGTGGACTCTTGTCTTTCTGTCAAGTTCAGATGATGATAGCCACGTCCTACTCATCTTAGGAGGATGCTATAAACACGTATGAGATCATATCTCTGAACGGAGCCCCAGAAGTGAAACTCAGAGCCTGTTTTTGCCTCCGCTTCTTCTCCACTCTCTCCTGAGCTGTTTTTCCCACTTGTGCTTACAGAAGTCCATTCCTAGTGAGCAGACAGTACTTGAGGCCATCTCAGAAGTCTCCCACTGGGCATCTACTCTGCATCGTTCCCGGGGACTTGTTCACTGTAAAAGCAAAGATGCATCCCAGCTGGAGTGCGGGAACAAGCACTCGCATGTTTATACTGAAACAGGGAATTTTTGCCCTTAGAGGACATCCCTGGTACCACTCTGTGCTCTCAGGCGTGGGTTCTTTGCAATACGAATGCTCTTTCCTCCCATTTTCTTCCAATACTTCTACTGCTCCACACAATGTTCCCTTGTGACACCACTTCCTGAAAAATCTCTCCATTGGAACCAGCTTCTTGCTCATTCTGCACCCCATCTCCCAGTTCTCGGGGAAGGGTTCCCTCGACTCCCTCCTCTGGCAACCTTGTGCCTCTGTTTCCCTCTTTCCTCACCACCCTCTCTCCCGACACCCAAGCCATCTTACTCATTTTCTCCAAAGCTACCCATCTGGTTGCACCTTTGATTCTAACCGGAACATCACCAAATATATTGTGTCCTATGTTCTTGGAATCTTAACCCTATCCCTCCCCACTGAATCATCCATTCAGCTCACAAGCAAGCTACAAATATGCACATGCATCTGCACTTGCACTATTCTCACATCTATGCCTATATCAGGATCTTCTGGAAATTTACAAAGTTGATTTTGGAAAACAATATGAAGATGTATTAAAACATTGAAAAGGAGGTACATTTGGGGTTGACCATACTACTAGATATAAACAAGTGTTCTAAAGCAGTAACGATTGTCTAATAAGACAACCATATAGCCCACCAAAACTTTCAATGAATTGTGTTAAATGGACAAATGGATGCCCATTTATATGACAAATTAGAAAAAGAATAAATGTCGAATGCGTATGTGTAACTATTAAGGCTGCTGGATAAAGCCAGTTCCACATCTGATTGCATACAAAATAAATTCTAAATGTGTTGAAGGGATAAATTCTCAGAATGAAATTATAGAAACTTTAGAAAATGGAGTACTTCAGAATTTCTGAAAAAATTAAGTTGACCATTGGATTTCTAGAAACAATAGAGAAGTCACAAGGCTAGAGCTCTATGAGTTATGTTTATGTAAAACTAAACTATTTTCTATTAGAAACAATGAAAAACAAAAAGAAATTAAAGTAACTGAATATGACATATAACAAATAAGACAAAGAGAATCATTGTACATATCATGAATAATTTTTGTTTCTTTATATCTGAGAGGAGTTATTTTGTATGCCCTGTAAGCTGATTGCTACATTATTCACCAAAATGTTTTTATATTTTCCTTGTTAATTTGTAGGTGCTTTTAATATGGACACTGAATCATTGTCTGCCATATATTTTACAAATATTTTTTTTGTTTTTTCAATTTTAAAAAAATTATTTCATGGTTCTTTAAATGTTTATGAAATACAAATCTATGGGTCACCTGGGTGGCTCAGTCATTAAGTGTCTACCTCCGGCTCAGGTCATGATCCCAGGGTCCTGGGATCGAGGCCCACATAGGGCTCTCTGCTCGGCGGGGAGTCTGCTTCTCCCTCTCCCGCTCCCCCAGCAGCTTGTTTTCCCTCTCTAGTTGTCTCCCTCTGTCAAATAAATAAATAAAATCTCAAAAAAAAAAAAAAAGAAATACAAATCTATTAATCATTTTGTTTATGATTTCTGCCTTTAGTACCATGCTTAGAAAGTTCTGCCCTACCTCATTATTATGTAAATTCACTTATGTTTTGTGATTTTATCTAAATTTTACTTTTAATTATTTAATATATTATATCGTATTTTCTTTTGTTGTAATGCTGAAGAGACACTTAGCTTCATTCCTCCCCTACATTATTGTCCTGATATTTGTCTCTGACTAATCCAGCTTTGCCTCACTGATACGAAATTCCATCTCTAGCACATGCTAAATTTTAGCAGACACATGCACATAAACACTCGGACGAGTCTGATTCTTAGGATTTCCGTTCCGATCACTTGATTCTGGTGCTGGGGCAGTTGCTCGGATTGTTTGAAGCTTGGTAATAAATTTTCACACCCCTCAGGGAAAGTTCTACTTTATCCTGAACATTCGTCCTTGCTTACTTAGGAAATTTAGGCTCATTGTGTAAAATTCCTCCAAAGATTCCTTTAGGATTTTGAATGGGATTATGCTGAATTAATGGATTAAGTTGGGGCAGAATCAAAAAGAATGGGACGTGCTTATATGTTGCCTGTGAGTATAGAACTAGCTCGACCTTCTGGACTTGTCCTCGGCATTGGGCTCGTCTTGGCCACCTGGAGTCACCCAGTGCAATGGGAGCAAACTCGTGAGCAGAAGCTTGCAGAGCCATGCCCGGGTTCTGCCCTCACTCTCTCTCCCCTTCCACGAGGCCAGCTTGCCTGCTGTGGGCAGAAGACCTGAATGGTGCCGTCAGTTGAGTTGGAAGACTCAAGCAAGGGCCCTGACACATTTTTGAGGGGAAAAGACTAATTGAAAAGTGAGCTTCTGGAAATTTAGAGTTTAATATTGACCCTCAGTACCCCCTTTCCTGGTCTGATTCCCCTCTGCCACATCCTAGCTGTGTGTTCCTGAGTACTGTGCTTACCTACTCCGAGCCTCCTTTCCTCATCTGTAAAATGGGCTGATAACTATAGTACTTACTCAGGGGGCTGAAAAGAGGATTCCGTGGGCTTCTATCTGTACAGCCCTTAGTACAGAGCTTGCACGCTCCTCTATATTAGTGTTTTGTTCAATAAATGCTCCCTTCTTACAGAGACTGATAACCTAGCTTGTCTTAGGTCAGTGGGAATGCGTGTTTGCTACTACCTCATAAATAACAAAGAGCTAGCAAGTTATTTCCAATGTAGAGAGGATTCAATGAGATTTATCATGTAAAGTACAAAGGACAGACCTAGGACCAAGGCACTGAAATTTGTTCATTCATTCATGACTCAGCCAGTATTTATTGAGAGCTGCTGGACCAACCTCTGGGGTTAGGACACCAAAGAAGCAAACGAAAACCCCCACCTTCACGAAGGTGTCATGGGGGGGCGCCGTTGCAGAGAGACAATGAACAGGTAAGTAAGATAAGCATCCAGGCTGTGTTAGATGGACACAAGTGAAAACAAGACAAATGTCAGGGAAGGGGAAGAGCATTGCAAATTTAGATGGGGGGTGGGAGGGCGACGATGGAAAGGTCTGCTTGGAAAGGCAGAGTTTCCCGCAGGTTGTACGCAAACTTTCCATACAGCTCGGGCAGCCAGCCATTGCAAGTTCACGTTCACCGGCTCCCTACGCCTCCTGACCTCAGATGACACCCGTGAGTGAGTCTCAGCTTTTGCACGCACCCAAGCTACACATGTAACTTGGAAATTGTTAGGAGACCACGGCTTCCGGGCCAGGGTAGGCAACCCGAAGGGACCCGGTCTACAGATCCCATTTTGAGAAGAGATCTTCCTCAGAAGTGCGAAGACTGAAGGTTCCCAGCCCAGGGGGGCCGCTGACCGAACACTGCAGGAGGAAGCGAGAAGAGAGCCGGAGCAGAGACCGCCCATGACCTCCCCGCTGTGCTCACCGAGTGCAAAGCCCAGGGTGCGCGGGAAGAGGGACACTCCCGGGGCCTGGAGCGCAGCCCCACCGGAGCGCGCTCAGCTTCTGATACTAAGAGGACCCGCCCCTGCCGCTGTGGTTTGCTAGCTTGGGTTTATTTATCATTATTTTTACAACTCACACTCGGATCCTAGCTTTAGAGCCTCTGCCGTTTGTCGTTGAGACTCACAGCTTGTGGGAGAGGAGCTTGGCTGCACCTGGAGGGGCTCTGAGGAAGGGCTGCCTTGCGCTGAGCCGGGCACAGGGCGCTCTCCCCGGCCTCTGCTTTAATCAGCGCACACCCCCGCCAGTGGAAGTGGAAGGGGGCGGACAGAGGGCTCCCTCTGACATCCGACTGGGAACGCTTGACACCGTGTCCCCAAAGCTTGAGGAGCCCCCAGAGCCCCACGCCCTAGCTGGTTCCACTGCATGGAAAGCCTCAGACTGCGGGGAGCTCAGGACACCCACGGGACCACAAATGCCACAGAACGAAAGGCTGGGCCCCTCTTTGGAAGGCTGCTGAGGAAGGATAGTAGCAGGACTGGAGTGGAGGGCAGGGGGCTCTCCTCCACAGAGGTGAGCAGAGCGGCCCCCCAGTTTGACAGAAATAAACACTGGGTCTATTTCACCTAAACCAGCCATTGTGTCCTACGTTTCCTGCACAGAGGCCCCAAAAGGATACAAAAAAACACTAAGAAAGCACAAAATTATCTTTTGAACACAGGGAGCATGTTTGCATGTTGTACCTTTAAAACCCATGAGTAGCCCTGGTTTCTAGCCAGGTGTGTTGGTCGCAGGGAAGGACATGCCGGGGTGTCTGGAAGGACACAGAAACAGAGACACCACGGCAACAGATCACACCTGCCTCGGAGACTCAGGAGGTTTCCTGCTGTCTTCCTCGCTGGGTCTGCCACTGTTCACGAAACCTCAAATTCTGTCCAAGGTAGGAAAAGAACTCACATTCCTCAGCTTTCTTTATGGATTTTTCTTCAATTCAGGAACTCTGTGTGGGATTCCAGTTTTCTCTAGCCAGCCAAGGAAAACAAAGCCCGCATAGCACCTGCCATTACTTGTGACCCTTCCATGTCCCCTGCACCCTATGTCATGAGCACCTACTGGAATGATCCTTTTGAAACTCTCAGGGAGCCCACAACCAGCCCCAACACCAACGTATCCTGGGCACTGCCTGGGATGGTTAATTTTATGTGTCAAGTGAGCTGGGCCACAGTGCCAGATACTTGGCCCACTATTATTCTGCCTATTTCTGTGCAAGTGTTCTTTGGATGAGATTAACATTTGAATTCAGTGGACTTTGAGCAAAGCAGATTGCCCTCCTGAATGTGGGTGGGCCTCACCCAATCAGTTGAAGGTCTGAATAAAACAAACACCGACATCGTCTGAGGAAGAAGGAATTCCGCCAGCAGATGGCCCCTGGACTCGTTCTGTAACATCAGCTCTTCCCTGGGGCTGCCAACCGACTGGCTGACCCTGCAGATTCTAGATTTGTGCCTCTATAATCATGTCAGTCAAGTCTCTAAAACTCCACCCCCCCCACGCCCATCTGCCCATATCCAAGTGGTTGTTTCTCTGGAAAGTTTTTATAAAAATGGCATGCACATTTGTTGTAAAAGAGTTAAGACAGCACATGAAGGACAAAGGCAAACATCATATGTATCTGTTAATTTTTGGTGAGCACTCTTTCAGACCACTCCGCGTGGGTATACGCTCTCACTCACACGCATGTAGACAACTTGTAAAAGGTCTCACTATGTGCTGCTGTTCCAGAAGTTGTCTGTTACATTGAACAACATACAAGCCCCTCACCATGATACATATTACTTTTTACCAAATGGTTCTTGTATCACTATTTATTTGAGTTCCATTTTAAAGAACACATAGATTTTTTAAATAATTTTTAACTATTAACTATTAAAACCCAGTTCTGTGATGACCAGCTTTTCACATATGCCTCTCACATGTGTGTGCTTATCTGCTTAGGGGAAATTCCCTGACATGGACTGACGGTCACATCACAAGTGTATACATTTTTTATTTTGATGCTTGGTGCCAAGCTGCCCAGAAAAAAAAACAAAAACAAATGTGACGGCGTCCACATCCACAAAGAGTACAGAACGCCTAATTGCCCACATACTCTCTAACACTGGATAACTTCGATAAACCAAGTAAAGCCCATAACTTGTCCCAATATTGCTGCATGGTCGCCTCCTTGCCCGCCACCATGCACCACCCACCCTTGTTCTGGGCTGCCACCACTTGAATCATTCCCTGCTGACCCCACACGCCCCGTTCATCCACCCCAAATGTGACTGGTTGGTCCCCCTGGCCCGTCTTTGCTGTTCTCACCTCTTCAAGATCTGTTCCCCATTTCCAGGGCCCCCGAGTCAAGGAAGGCTCACAGGATGTCTCCTTGTCTCGACGGCATGGGCGTGTTCTCTCCTGGGTCCTCCAACACGCTCTCTCTTCATTTCATAATATTTGGGTCCTGGGTTTACAGCCTCGTCCTGAAAACTCCCCAAGGGCAGAAACTTGTCTCATGGATCCAGATGCTCTGCAGCAGCTCTTCCCAGGGCCGGGGGACCAATAAACATTCAACAATTTGTCTGGATGGACGCCTGTCCCCAGCAGCCCATGCAGGCATTTGAGGGCTCCTCGGCAGGGTGAGCGGCATTTCCGGCAGGAAGAGATGGCGGGCTCGGGCTGGGGAGGGCACAGCTAAGCGTACTCTCGGGAGAGTGGAGCCCTGTTCTGACCTTCTTCCCTTTGCCACCACCACATAAATAACTCGCCAAATCCCCAGAGTCTCTGGATCCTCCATGCAACCTGGAGATTTGGTTTGGGTTTGGTCTGGGGTATGCCCAGGGGTTCTAGAACCACCTGACCGATAGCACTGA
The DNA here is from genome assembly GCF_002201575.2 of Neomonachus schauinslandi. Taxonomy (NCBI): domain Eukaryota; kingdom Metazoa; phylum Chordata; class Mammalia; order Carnivora; family Phocidae; genus Neomonachus; species Neomonachus schauinslandi. The sequence goes on from NC_058411.1 coordinate 141,489,005, forward strand.
GTCCGGGACGGCTTCCCGGTAGCGGGGCTTGCCAAGTCCCTCCTGGTGTAACACCTACTCGATTTCCAGGCATCCTACTGAAAACCGCCAATGAAGATAAGCACTCCAGAGCAGACGTAAATTCTTGCAGACGTCTCTGCCCTTACTTAAGGGACAGGAAGAGAAAAACAAACAATTAGTGAATGAGGCAAAACACACTGCATCCTCACCAAAGGCATCAATCAAACTGCAGCCAGGAAGCATTCAGCAATCAAGGCAAATCTAATATAAAGGACCCTGGAAAGTGAACACCACGGTCAGAGGGGGCTGGAGGCTCCAGCGGTGGGGCGGGTGTCCCCTCCTGTGCAGCTGGGAGCCCAGCCACCAGCCCCTCTGTGCAGGCCGCTGTCTCCACCTGCTGGCACTGTCGTCCTCTGCAGAGACAGGTTCAGGCTTCCAATGGCCAGTCTTGCCAAGTCCGGCCCAGTTCTGCCTGTGGCTGAGCTTCCATTTGACTTTGCAAGTGCTGTCCCCTGGTGGGGACTTATAACAACACACAACATACTGCACAATCTCTGAAGCCTCTCACCGTGGTGTTGATTCTTGGAACCCTGTCCCACCTTTTTACTGCACAGTTGAGGGACTGAGGCCCAGAGAAGAAGGGTGACCATCCCAGGCTCACACACTGAGTGGCAAATTGGGGACAAAAGCAGAGCGCTTAAATGCTGCCTTGTGATCTGTCCCGCCCTTTGTCACGATGAACAAAAATGTTCTTCTGAGAAAACTGCACATTTCTTGGAAGAAAAACACTCTAGAAAAGGCTACCGTCCTTTGTTTTGCTCAATCTCAGAGGGAAGCCTTTGGGGTTTCTTGCCTTTGTTTTGTCGGCGTGTTTGTTTCTGTGCATGAGTATCTTCAGGTGCAAATTCTATATGTGAACGTCATGGTGCTTTTGGCTGTGTTCATCTACACGCTCAGTTTTTCACAATGATAATTTCTCATCTTCACAAAAGCCATGAGCAGTTTTCAAAGACTAAGTCATAGCCAGCAAAAAGGAAATCTGTATCACTGAAAACATTTAATTTGTGACGATCACCGTTCTTCAGTGTCTAAAGTTTGGGATTCGGCTAGCGTCATCTGAAGCAGGGGAAAAAAAGTCAATATCACGTTGACTCGTTTCTTTCACCTATCTCCTTTATTTCCCATCACGTGTAAAGAAAAATGAAGACAAGGCCGATTCTGTTGTTGTGACTCATCTTTCCTCCGGCTCCGTGTAGGCCTTGGGAGCAGAAGTTGCTGCCTGGACTGGGGCCAGTGGGTTCCAGAGAAGGAAGGAGAGAGCCAGTTGGGTCTCTGTCCATTTGCCCTAGGCTGGAGGGGTCCAGTCCCAGCTCCGGTTTCCCCCTCCCCAGCTCAGCAGAATTCAACCACCAGCTTCAAACCACACAGCAAAGGAAATAAATCCCCGTCCTAAACCTTATCCCCAGATCTTGCTAGCATGTTTGATCCTCTCTCTCATTCTTGCTCTTCAAAACTTTCTCTTCCCACCCACTCCCCCCACTAAACCACACCTCGGCTTTCCTTTCAGGATTAACAAATCACTCCATAAATAAAGGCAGAAAAGCAGAAAATCTAAATCCAGTTGATTTTGCTTCAGAAAACCAACAAAAACTCTTCCATACCCTTAGGAAATTGTAGTGTGAGGTTAGCTTGTAATAATAATGTTAGTATTATTTGCCGATTACTGTTTCCCATGTTTGATCAGCATTTCATAGTTTACAAAACACATTCACATGCGACCAGCCAAGACTCCTTTCACTGTTTGTTCTGGAGAAGTCACGTCTACAGAGCCTTCTCGAGGTCCCATCTGTAAGGTACTGTCATCGGCCCCTTTTACAGGGTAGCGGGGGCTAACAGGTGGCCAAAGCCACATCACAAGTGTGTGGGAGGCCTGAAATTCCAGCCAGCCCCATCTGCCCCTGCTTCCTTCTGCTCCCCCAGCTCGAGGCTGAGGATTGGAGCACGCTGGGAAGGATGTCAGCATTTCTGTTCCAAATGCTGGGAAATGAACATTCAGAGAAGCTAAAGGCCTCACTTTCAGACTCCCATTTGCACACTTGTTCAGTCCTTCATGAGCAGCCTAGAGATGGAGATGCCTTCTCCGGGCCGCCCCACGCCCAGCCCAGAGCTCCATCCCCAACCCCCCCCACCCCCCGCAGGCAAGGGGGCTGAACACACAGCCTGGCAGCTTGCTCCGCCCAGAGCAGGACAGGGGAGTCTAGGCTTCAGCAGGCACCCCCAGCCTCACCTATGTTTATCCCAGTGCAACCCCGCTCTCATGCGGCTCCCTGTCCCGTAAAGCATGCCATGCTTTGGGGAAAAAAAATGTGTTGTTTATTTTTTGTTTGGTTTTCATTCCAGCATTTTAGGCCTGCTGCTGTATTGTCAAAAAGAAAACTCTTTATTTTTTTTCTGATTTTCCCATGTAGTCACTCACTTGTTCAACACATTGTCACTGAGCATCTCATAGGTGCCTGTATGGTCTGGAATAAGTAAACCGAAGTACTATTTTGTGATCTGATTTTATTTGTTTGCTCCATATGTTGTGGACACATTTCCTGGTCATTAAATATTCTGTAAAATTGTCTTCATGATCGTATAGCATTTGTTTTTATTCGTATTGATAATATACACCATTCCAAATGATTAGACAGTAAGATTATTTTTTAAAGTGGTCTTTACAGCAAGCCTTGTGAAGAACACCCCAGCAGTAAGATCTTTATGCACAGATCATTTGCACAGGAAAAAAGTTTACATGTGAAATGTGTGTCCTTAGAGGGTAAAATCAAAGGCCAAAACGGTGAAAATTCAATATATTTGAATGCATTCATAATTCAGAGAATAGTTATATTGGTTGGAATAGGGAGACACTTCTGTGAACAACTCTCAAGAAAGCAAAATTAAAGAAAAAGTTTGATGCCAATGACTACATAAAAATAAAAAATGTCTTGGGGCTCCTGGGTAGCATTGCCTTTGGCTCAGTCATGATCTTGGGGTCCTGGGATGGAGCCCTGCATTGGGCTCCCTGTTCAGCAGGGAGCCTGCTTCTCCCTCTCCCCACCATTCCCCCTCCCACTTTCTCTCTCTCTGTCTCTCAAATAAATAAATAAATAAAATCTTAAAAAAAAAAAAAAAGACATTGGGATTTGGCCCAAGTCAAAAATGCGAGCAATAAATTGAGACAAGTTTTCCCAGCCATTCAGGTCAGGCTCAGGTCATGATCTCAGGGTCGTGAGATTGAGCCCCGTTTTGGGCTCCACGCTCAGCCGGGTGAGTCCACTTGAGATTCTCTCGCCCTCTGCCCCTCCCACTCATGCTCGCTCTCTCTCTCTCTCTCAAATAAATAAATCTTTTTTAAAAAAAGAAATGAGGCAGGTAATATTAACAAATGAATAAAAATGATATAATTCCAGATATCCCTAAGTGCTGTAAAGATGCTTAAGAATGACAATGTGACACCATGTTGGTTTGGGGACCAGGGATATCACTGGCTGGGAGATTTTTGTCTGTGGTCCTCAGCAGAGTTCTTATCAAGCTTACAATCCTTACAATTGGGATGAATTTGTCGTGTTTGGAACAGGTAGAATTAATACCACAGTGAAAAGTTAAGTGTGATATTGTGGTAGGTATCCTTCTAGTGTTGTATCCATTAATGTAAAAACAGTTGCATGTCCATGAACACCAATATGTGGGACAAGATTCTATTCTATATATGGCTACATAATTTAGTTTACTTAAGTATACTTCTACATTTAACAATTGCTCTATAAATTATTTAACAGATTTGTTATGTTTGAATAATCTGCTTTTGCTTTTGATTATTGTCTCCCTCACAATGTATGAAAGACTTTGCGTAGAATAGCCTTATAGGCAACTCTTGACTTAATGATCTTTTGTGAGAGGCAAAAAATCCTAGAGGAAGAATTGCTAGATCGAAGAAAATTCACAAGTTTAAGGCTGTTGGGCATACATTGAGAAACTGAACTGGAGACAGTTTACAGCTATTCGCATTGCCTCTGGGAATGAACCCGATTGCCCATTTCCCTTAGTGCCGTGAAAACATTCAAATTATTCTCGGTGTGATAGGAGTCAATGTTATATTTCATATTTTAGTTTCCTTGATTTTTGTTCAGGTGAAGTAACATTTATTTATATGTTTATTTTTATGTCCACTTCTGAGAAATTTCTTTTTAAAATCTTTGCCTATTGTGTTTTTATATGGTTATCGATCTGGAAGAGCTCTTGACATGTTAAAGATGGTAACCCCTTGTTTTCAAATATTTTCCCCAGGTTGTCATTGCCCTTTAACTTCTATTCATGATGTTTCTCAACAACAAAGTAATTTTTTTGTGCGGTTAATCTAACCCATTTTTATTGTGATCTCCACCATTGATGTCATTTCTAGAAAGAACTTTCCTAAGTAGGCTTTATTTTCACCTAATATTTTCATTATAACTTTACCTTCTATTTGAATATTATAAAAAAAAAAAAAAGACTCAGTACTCTTCTAATTTGGGCTGGTTTTTTTTTTAAAGATTTTATTTATTCATTTGAGACACAGCGATACAGAGAGAGAGAGAGAGAGAGAGCATGAGCAGGGAGAGAGGCAGAGGGAGAGGGAGAAGCAGGCTGCCCGCTGAGCAGGGAGCCCGATGCGGGGCTCGATCCCAGGATGCTGGGATCATGACACGAGCGGAAGGCAGAGGCTTAACCATCTGAGCCACCCAGGCGCCCCGGGCTGTTTTCAACCATTTATTATTTGAGATAATGTTTTGTTTTCCTTTATATTCAATTTCTGAAATAATTATATTAAAATGTTAAAATTATATTTATTTATTTATTTATTATTTAGAGAGACTGAGTGCGTGAGCAGGATGGGGGAGAGAAGGGAAGGGCAGAGGGAGAAGGAGAGAGAGAATCTTAAGCAGGATCCACACCCAGCACGGAGACTGACATGGGGCTCAATTCCATGACCCTGAGATCATGACCTGAGTGGAAGTCAAGAGTCAGACATTTAACCAACTCAGCCACCCAGACATCCCTGAAATTCTATTTAAGTTATAGATTTCTTTGGAGTAGATTGAGACCTTTATATAATCTTCTCAGGCAAAATTTCCATTTATTCTGATCTTCTTTCACATTCCTCAGTGAATTTTTTTTTTTCATAAAAGCCCTACAGTTTTCTGTCAATGTGACTACAAGATGAGATTTTTTTTTTTTATGCTTCTGTGAATGGAATCATTATTCCATTATACTTTTCAATTACATATTCCTGACATATAACAAGTATATTTTCTGTACATTTGTTTTTGTTTCTTTTATAACTTCCCCTTTATTGAAATTTTTCATCAGTCTCAATCAATTTTATATTAATTATTTTTAGTTTTCTATGCCAATAATAACACCATCTACAAAAATGTAATTTTCCATTTGTTAAACATTTTATATTATTCATTTTCCTTGTCTGATCATGAGGGACTGAAATTCCAAACCAGTGTTAAGTGATAATGACAACAGAAGATATTTATACCTTGTTCCTAATTTCAATGGTAACCCTTTATGGTTCTTACCGTCAGATTGGGAGCTGATTCAATTTAAGACAGGCCTCATTTATGCCGTAATGGGAGTTTCCTTCCATTCCTACTTTACCAAGAGCTTTTAATCAAAACGAATGCTGAATTTTATTCAGTGTTTTGGGGGGTGAGGTGGTATAACTATCAGGTTAATTGTATTATTGTACATCTGTGACCTTCTAAACTGACCCATTCTATTAACCTAGTGAAGCATGTTTAAATGTTCCTATACTGGGGCATCTTGGTGGCACAGTCTGTTAAGCATCTGACTCTTGGTTTTGGCTCAGGTCATGATCTCAGGATCTCATATCAAGCTCCACATCAGGCTCCATGCTCAGCATAGAGTCTGCTTAAGATTCTCTCTCCCCTTCCCTCTACCCCCCCCAAATGAATAGATAAATCTTTTTTTTTTTTAAAGATTTTATTTATTTGAGACAGAGAGAATGAGAGACAGAGAGCATGAGAGGGAGGAGGGTCAGAGGGAGAAGCAGACTCCCCGCCGAGCAGGGAGCCCGATGCGGTACTCGATCCCGGGACTCCAGGATCATGACCTGAGCCGAAGGCAGTCGCTCAACCGACTGAGCCACACAGGCGCCCAATAGATAAATCTTTTTAAAAAATGCTCCTATCTTCATAAAATAAAACCTACTCTATCATGGTTTCTTTTTTTTTTTAATGAACTCTGAATTCTATGTGATAGTATTTTATTTAGGATATTCCTACATTGCTTTTTTTCTTTTACGCATTCCAATCTTTAATCCATTTGAAATTTGGTGTAAGATATGTAGTAGAAGAAAACTTTGCATTTTGTTGTTTTTCTAAAAATGTTTAGTCAACTGTCCAAATACCAGGTACTGAATAATTCAAACTTTTGAAATGCCAAATTTTCGTGGAATAAGGATATGATTGTCTTAGTCAGTTTGGGCTACCATAATAAAATACTATGACTTGGGGGTTGAGAAACAGAGATTTATTTTCTCGCAGTTCTGGAGAGCAGAAATCTAGGATGGAAGTGCCAACATGATTGGGTTCTGGTGAGAGCCCTCTTTCTGGCATGTAGATGGCCACTTTCTCACTATGTCCTCACGTGGGCAAGAGATCTCTCCTCCTCTTCTTACAAGGCCACAGTTCTCTTAGATTAGGGTTCCACCCTTATGACCTCATTTAAGCCTAATTCCTATCTCCAGATAGCCAGTCACAATGGGGACTAGGGCTTCAACATAGGAATTTTGATGGGACACAATTCAGTCCATAGCGATGAGGTGATAATACAATATTTCAATCCAAGACACAGAGAACTGAGTTAACCAGACTCCTCAGTTCATGACACATTGTCATTGGTCTGTGCATGGTGACTCTGATCTTCATCTTTTCTTACTTTTGGTGCCATTTCCCCAGTCCTAAAGACACACGAGCTAATGTGTTTGACTAATTTCTCTGATGTGTATTTTTTTTAATACAAATATCTCTTACTATCATTATTTAACACTGGTTTGGAATTTCAGCCCCTTGTGATTAGACAAGGAAAATGAGTAAGACATAAAATATTTAAGAGATGGAAACATTACCAGTTTTACATACATTATCGTCTACATGTTTGTTGTGTATCAAAAATATGTAAACATGTATGTATCAAAGACACTACACATCTCTGACATGTGTGTATGTTTATAAAAGACACTACATATCCTTATAAAATGTTAGATTAATTACATATAAATGTGCTTCTAATTAATTTACATAAATGGTATTAGCTTCTAGATCTACTGTGTTCCTTATTTTTAAAATCAACATCAGTTATCAAGAGGTTTCCATTTCAATAAATCTAAAAAGTTACTATAGGAGACATAAGAAGTAAGTTTGAACATATAGCATCATAATGTTTATTGTCATCTAAAAAAAAAAGGTGAAGGAAAAAGAAAATAAAGGAGAAGTACATCCATGTTAACTTGGAATGGAAATGAACTACCCAGCATGGTAGCCATTAACCACATACAGTTATTTAAATTTAAATAAAATAAAATTTTAAATTCCCAAACCATAAATTTTAAATGCAGTTCCTCAGTCACACTAGCCACATATCAAGTGCTCACTAACCACTGGACAGCTCAGAGCTAAGACATTCCTTGATTGCAAAGCATTCTACTGGAAAATTAGAGAGCGCTCGGGGCACCTGGGTGGCTCAGTCGGTTAAGCGGCTGCCTTCGGCTCGAGTCATGATCCCAGGGTCCTGGGATCAAGCCCCGCATCGGGCTCCCTGCTTGGCAGAGAGCCTGCTTCTCCCTCTCCCTCTGTCTGCCTTTCTGCCTACTTGTGCTCTATCTCTGTTAAATAAATAAAAATCTTTAAAAACATTAAAAAATTAAAAAAATTAAAAATTAGGGAGCACTCTACCTAGACAGTATCAGCGCCGTGGAGATGGGGAGGAGGATGGTGGTGAGAACAAGTGATTTGTTTTCAGAGATACAATGCCTCCCTGCCGAGCAGGGAGCCCGATGCGGGACTCGATCCAGGGACTCCAGGATCATGACCTGAGCCGAAGGCAGTCGCTTAACCAACTGAGCCACCCAGGCGCCCCGAGATACAATGTCTTCTGAATATCATTTTAAATTCAGAAAAAACAGAGAATTTCTGAAGTTTTACTTTGTGTCTTTAGAGTGTGTTGGCTGAGTTCCCGTGTATGCCTGTATTTATTCATTCACTCATGACAAATATTTGGGTTCCTGTTAATTTGAGGTCTTTTTCTGAGCACCTGGACCAGGTAGTGAACTAGTCTGGACAAAAAAGTCCTCTCTGTTTGATGCCTATATTCTACTGAGGGGAAGCAGGCAGCAGACAGACAGACCGATGACAGGGTAATTTTAGATAGCGATTAAATGCGATGAAAGTTAATGAAGGGCCAGCAGATGCGGACTCAATGTATCGGGTGAGGGGGTCTCTCCCAGTCTGGGGCAGGAAGGGAGCTTCTCCCTGCGGTGATATTTCCAATGAAACATGAGTGATGACGAGGTGTCAACAGATGTGGGACTACAGGGGACTTCTCTGGGCAGAGGGACTGGAAAGTGTGAAGGGCTCCGAGAGGTAAGAAGTGCTAGCTGTTGGGGGATCCACAACGTCCAGAGGGGCTTGAACCCCGTGAGGACAGAGGAGATGGGTGGCCAGTCACACGGGGTCTTGGAAGCCAGGAGGAAGAGTATGGATCAAGTTCTTATTCAGTGGATAAAATTCCTATATGAATTTAATAAAGTTTCATATAGAATCCCTTCAGTTTGGATTAATCATCTTGAAGTTTATACTGAAAAAGAAGTGCTTTAACATAAATAACAGGACTTTGAAAGCTAGGAGAGACCATTCTGACCCAGATAAGAAATCCAGAGTGATCAAAGAACACTGGGCATAGTTGATCACATACTTTTCTTAACTATGAAAATACTTATACACAGTTGAGTGTATCATGATAACATCTCAGACTAAAAGACATCTTGGCCTTTCCTCTCATAAGAGCCTGTATCACCGTGGAAATGGTCCCAGCTCCCGTGACCAGAAAACACTCGGGAGATGTCATTCATTCAGAGGCTATTTATTCTCTTGTGCCAGGCAGTCCTTGAAGGGAGTGATGCCCACCCAAGGTCTTGCTCTCATGGGACTCTCCATTCAACGGTTACTGGTGAAAGCCGGCCCTGATGAAGAAATATGGCAAGTCTCACAGAACGCCCCCAGGAAGGGATTCTACTTTAGGCTGCATGGTCGAAAAAAGCCCTTCTGAGCCCACGGCATTTCGTGGAGACCAGAAGGATGAAGGAACCTAGCTGAGCAAACACATGAGGGAGACAGAACAGCGGGGCAAAATGTCAGACCATGAATGGGCTCAAAGGCTCCAGGACACAGAGGAAGGCACTCGTCCTTATGGCCAAACAGGTGTCGAGGAGTGTCTTAAGAGAGATGCCATCCTGGCAGTGGTGAAAGGTGAAGAATATTGTTTGTCCTCGGTAGACCACAGTTTCTCAAACTTGAACTATGAGCATTTTGAGCCAGATGATTCTTTGTTGGTGGGGGGGAATGTCGTGTGCATTTTAGGATGTTTTGCCTCTACCCTCCAGATTCCTGTAGCACCCTTCTAGTTATGACAACTCCAAATTATCTCCAAATAGTTCCAAATAGCCCTTGGGGACCAAGCCGCCCCTGGTTGAGAATCACCGTACTGGGGTGTTTTATTCTTTCCCTTCAAGGTCACGGTATTCATCTACACGGGTCTGTGATCCCGGTGGGTGGCAATGTTTTGTTTTATTTTTTTTAAGATTTTATTTATTCATTTGAGACACAGAGATACAGAGAGAGAGAGTGAGAGAGCATGAGCAGGGAGAGAGGCAGAGGGAGAGGGAGAAGCAGGCTCCCTGCTGAGCCAGGAGCCCGATGTGGGGCTCGATCCCAGGACCCTGGGATCATGACCTGAGCCGAAGGCAGACACCCAACCATCTGAGCCACCCGGGTGCCAATGTTAATGGCACACTTGCCCCACGGCCAACGGTGACTTTATTTCTCCTTCTTTACTTACTGCGGCTGGGGGACAATTGTAGCACATGCTTGGACGAGCCAATGATTTTGGGCTGGTAATCTTCCATTTTAAGAGAAGCTATAAAACTGACCCATACCAAGAATCTACTGATGTGGCCTGAGTCAGAGACCCTGGTGCGCACATCCGGGAGGCCGGGCCGGCTTCTCTTTCTTGGCAGCACCCTTAGAAACCTTGCATCAGCTAACACACAGCTGCAGGAATAGCAAGAGGAGCGAGGGTGAGGGCCCTCTCTGGCTGTTCTTCTTACTGCGGCAAGTGTTCGTTTGGTAGAAACCAACAATATTTCATTTAATTGACACAGGATCGGTGTGATGTTAATTTTATGTGTCACCTTGGCTAGGTCACCAGGTGCCCAGACATTCGGTCCAACATTATTCTGGGTGTGTCTGTGAGGGGGTTTCTAGCTGAGTAAAGGAGCGCACCCTCCCCAGTGAGGGTGGGCCCCATTCAATCACTTGAAGACCTGAATAGAACAAAAAGGCTCTCCCACAACTAGAGAAAAACTCTCTTCCTGGGCTGTCCCCGAGCTCGGCCGTCAGTCACACTTGCCTTCAGACCCAGACTCAAGGTGGAACTTCTCCCAGAAGCCTCCTGCTTCTCAAACCTTCTGCCCTGGACTGGAATGATACTACTTTTTCTCCTGAGTCTCCAGCTTACCAACCACAGGTCTTGGGACTTGTCAGCCTCTATAATCTCTTTATTATATGTATCTATACTATATACACATAGATACACATAGATAGTAAGTCTATTATATATAACATATTAAGTAAACATAATATGTAATATTCATATATAACATATAGTATAATATTTATTTTATATTGTTTTATAAATATTGTAATATTTGGTATGTTATAAATATTATATATTTTAATATATTATTATATAATTATCTATTATATATATAATGTATATATAATAGATTATGGAAGTTGAGCGGCCCTAAGATCGTTAGTTGTCAAGCTGGAGACCCAGGAGACAAGATAGTTATTATATATATATTATGTAATTAATAATAATATATAGTAACTATCATATATATTGATATATATAATAAAGAGATTTACTATAAGTAATTGGCTACAGCTTTGGTTTCTCTGGAGAACTAGAGGTAGATAGGATTGGAACTTAGGCTTTCAAACCCACAAAGAGCAACGTAAGGGACAGACTAGATCACGTTTGTGGCAGAATAGTTATCTCTGAAACATTGACCCCTATGTCCCTGCCCTGCCAATCGTCACTCCATCTTTATGTTTCGCTCCCAGCTGTTTCTAGGCAAGAGCTGGATTATTCTCTACTTATTATTTCTGAACAAGAATGTGACCACAGAAAGAAAGAGGTAAAAGTAGCTGCCATCTGGCTGTGATATCAAAAACACAGGTCGTGGGAGACCAGGGAAAGAATGAAGGATGAGACAAAGACTTCAGGAAAAGCAGGGTCATACAGGAAAGGCAACTCTCTGTTGTCTGCACACACCCTCTACACGCCCGAGCACATGCACGCACACCCTGCCCTTGACGGATGGGAGCGAGCCAGGAGGCAGGAGGAGGCAGTAGGGTCTGGGACAAGGGACACACTAACCATAGAAATGGGGTCACTTTACAAATTGCCACGGTGTGCATCCCAAGGCAATGCCCATTGCCTTTGCAAAAAGTGTCCCTCTGATGGCAACCAACACTTGGTTCTTTGGTTATCAAGCAAGTAGGATGCCCTTCTACACCTGGCCCTTCAAAACCCCTAGCAGCTTCCCAGGACACTTATGGGTCCACCAAAGCCCATGACTCTGGCCCCCAAGTTCAGTGAGGTTTGGGCTGGTTACACAACCCAACACAGGGCAAGAAGGAGGAGCCTTCTAGAGGTCACAACGGCTACTCGTAGCCTGCTGTCTGGGCTTTCTGGAGACTAGAAGCCCAGCTTGGAATAACCTCCTGCTTCTTGTCAGCATTTTGCTGAGACCCTGGAAGCTACTCCCTTGCCCTACCCCCCTCCATGGCTGACTGCCTCCATCATTCCTCGGCTAAGCTGCTGTGACTCCAGGCTGCTCAGGCGACAAGGTGGTTGCTTCTCTTCTCAACCCGATCTTCTGTGTGTCGGTCCTTTGGAATTTCCCTACGGTTTCTGGCACATGGATGACAGTTACCCCTTTTAAGTACTTAGACCGATTTATCCCCTCCTATTTTCATATTGCTTTGGGCATTTCAATGGAAATTTGGAAGGGACAGGTTTTACCCAGACGGACTAAATTACCTCTCTTGAAATTCTATGCATTATCTTTCCCCAGTGTCATCTTAACTTCACTTCTTGTAAAAAAGGTTTTGAAGTTTCTGGAATTCCAATGATGGTACAAACCTTTCCTCATCTTTGGTCATTTTAAGAGGAATGTGTGAGAAGAATATATGTATGCATATATGGCCTCAGATTGCCATGTTTTTACCAGACCAATAGATTTTTTTTTTAATTCCAGCTCCAAGTTAACAAAGTACAAAATCTCTGTTCTGGGATTATTTCTGCTGTTTTAGGCATAGCTCATAGATGCTCTATGGAGGATTTTGACATTAACAGAAAGAGAAAGAAAGAAAGAGAGAGAAAGAAAAGAAAGAAAGAAAGGAAGGAAGGAAGAAAGGAAGGAAGGAAGGAAGGAAGGAAGGAAGGAAGGAAG
>NC_058411.1:141501864-141502068 GCF_002201575.2 Neomonachus schauinslandi
AAGGAAGAAAGGAAGGAAGGAAGGAAGGAAGGAAGGAAGGAAGGAAGGAAGAAAGAAAGAAAGAAAGAAAGAAAGAGAAAGAAAGAAAGAAAGAAAGAAAGAAAGAAAGAAAGAAAGAGAAAGAAAGAAAGAAAGAAAGAGAGAGAGAGAGAAAGAGAGAAAGAAAGAAAGAAAGAAAGAAAGAAAGAAAGAAAGAAAGAAAGA
>NC_058411.1:141502078-141504411 GCF_002201575.2 Neomonachus schauinslandi
GAAAGAAAGAAAGAAAGAAAGAAAGAAAGAAAGAAAGAAAGAAAGAAGAGAAAGAAAGAAAAGAAAAGACAGGACAAGAAAAGAAAAAAGAAAAGAAAAGAAGGAAGGAAGGAAGGAAGAAAGAGGTCCTCTGGTGTGTTACACCAGTGCACAGAACAGCCTTCTTAATTTTCTCCAGCGCTGAGTAGACAGCAAACCAGCATTTTTTCTCCCTCTGAATCCCCTTCAGTTCTTTAATTTTCTTTATTGGCAGTTTACATGAAAGAAAATGTAGAGAGTTAAGAATGCACTTTAGGATCTTTTACTCTGCCAGATTTGCTTGCAAATGTTGCTCCCGCTGGAGGATAAAATGGAACACTCTTGACATTGCCAATATTCCTGACTGTAAGATCACTTAAGGTACTACTTTCTGCCTTAGCAATCCCTGAAAGTTGTTCTCCTCTGTGATTTGATACAGAGCATTGCCAATTTGCTCTCTCTTTTTTTCACTTTTTACATATTTCCATGCAATCTACAAATGCCAGTGTGCAAATCATCCAGGATTATTCGCATCCTAAAATAAAATTCCTCCCCCACCCCTCTCTCCATGAGATTGTAAAGCTGAGCGCAAAGTTTAGGAGGAACAGAAAAAAACCCACACCCAGACAGATTGTTTTCATTTGTCTCCAATGGGCTCTGTGGTCTCAGTAGTGACTTCGTAGCGTGCCTGCCAAGCACACCAGCCACCTTGATTAAACGGTGAGACAAGCGAGCTGACCCTGAGCAGGACATTTGGAGGAACGCTTGAAGTGTTAGCATGAGTGGCTGAGATGCCACGGGGCTTGATCCTGAGTTCGGTTGCCGGGGCCTGTATTCTTCCTACACCCTGACAAGAAGAGGCCCCAAAGGAGACTAAAGAGACTCTTAGTGGGCTTGAGGGGTTGGGGAATTGGGAATCTAAATAGGGCTGACCGCCATTATGGGGGTGTGGGGGATGGGGACACTGGGCAGGACCTCATGCCCACCTCTGAGTATCTCAGAATCTGGGGCAGACCCCAGAGGCCCAAACCTGGAAAAGCTCACAGGCAAGAGCAAGAGGTCAGAGATTATGACCCTCCCACTGGGGTCAGCTGTTTGTCCGCCAGTACTCCCACCCAGTCCTAGGTGGGCCCAGTCACAGACTTGACTGAGCAAAAAACATAAGCCTTGGCTGCCTTCCTGTGGACTCGTTTTCTTTCCTCAGCCCTATAGTTTCCAAACTTCATCACTTTGGACTTATTTTAGGGGCAGTTAGCTATTGTTGAGAGCTGACCTCAATCAGGCGCTGTGCAAATTGCTTCCATTCATGATCTCATTGGATTCTCACAAAGCCCCCACCCCCGGGAACCTTCATGATTCCCATTTGACAAATCGGGACCGTGGGAGGCAGGTCTGCGGGGCTGGGGGCCACACCAGGGAGGAGAGAACATGGTCTCGGCTCTTCACCCCGAAGCCTCCTGGCTTCTCAACGTGGGACTCAGACGCTGCTTTGAAGGCGCCTTAATTGGTTTTCTCTCATATTAACCTTTACGCTCTCGGGATTTCAACTCCTTTTTATCTCTCATTTTTACAATCATTTAAAATTTGTGTCTATTTGTTCCTTAAATATTTAATGTCTTATTATTTACCCTTGAATAATTTAACACGGACATGAGTTTCCCGTCCTTTAATGTCTGAGCTTTAATTGTCAGCAGCAAGCACTTTTCCTGGCACACAGAAAGATCCAAATTAACAGTTTTTTGAATAATGAGTGACCTTCCAGCTTTCATTGTTTTGATTTGTTAATCTGCTTTATAAATGGCCTTCTAATTATTTATCTTCTTTTCATTCTTATTAGTCACCCTTTTTGTGGTTGAACTTTGACTTAATTAGATCACAGCAAGTTCTGAGCTAATGTGTTGATCTATTATGATTGTTTTAATGTTTCTATTGATCATTAATAAGTTTAAAATTTTTTCATTTTACCTTTCCAAGTGCAGATTGATATTTATTTTGCTCCCTTTAATCTCCCTATACTGAACCCCTAAATTCTTAGATTTCTGGTTTTCTTAAACTTTGTTTCTTTCTTTTTCCAGGTTATCATACTTACGTCTCATCTTTTTATTTATTCATCTTTCATTGAGATTTTTTATTTTTTCACTCTGAATATGTCCTTAAAGCTTATAATTTTAGAGAGAGTGGAAGATGAAATGTAAGACCTCTTTTTGTCTTTTTTGTAGATTCTCTCAGTCCCCTGAATTCTAGTGGTGGAAAGAAAGAAAGAAAAGGAAGGAAGGAAGGAAGGAAGGAAGGAAGGAAGGAAGGAAGGAAGGAAG